>NC_143014.1:172676137-172833896 GCF_055824585.1 Amblyomma mixtum
CCTTGTGCTCCTTTGAGGCGGTAGGGCGAGGCACGACTCTGTCCACGAGGGCACATCCCGGCTGCTGCCAACGAGTGGCCTCGTCGTTAGGCATGCCTCCTCTGTTTGCGGATCTTGCGGCGGCTCGGCCCTCTTGTCCGTTAAAAGCCGCCGCGCTACGCGAGGCCAGTCGTTGCCTCCAGCTTTTTGATTGCCGCTGGAGGTGCCAGAGAATAAATAATAAAGAGAAGCGGGGCTGGAAGAGGGCGAACGGGACGCTGCAGCAGAAAGCGACGAGAATGAGGCGAAGCGAAACACCAAAAAAGCTCCAAAGGAAGCCCACGGGGCATTGAATAGGGAATAAACGGCGCTCCCCCTCTCCCCGAAAAGTGTCCGTTCCGCGCGCGAGCCCGCTTGCCATATGCCGCTCGGGCTGGCGTGGCGCCGACCACGTGGACGCTTGAGCTCGCCCACCGCGGGGCGCGCTCGTGGCCCGAGGCTGGCGAAAGCGGCGCTCGTTCGTTACCAGCGCGCGGCGGCCCCCATTTGCGCGACCGGGAGCAGGGGGGGCCCTCTTGTTTCTCCTTTGTTGCCTCGTGAGGCCAGCGTGTTCGCTTCCTTTCGGTCTCGCTGCCGGCCTCACCTCTTCTCTTGCCCTTTGCTGTCGTTATTGGTTCGTCCTCCCTGTTCTCTCTCTCTCTCCTTCCATGCTTCGCTCGTACCGTTGTTGTTGCCTTTCTTTTGTGTGTGTGCGCGAGTATTTGTCTGTATTGCGTGCGTCTCTGCAGTCTGGACACGTCTGTTGCGTGATCAGCCGGCAGCTCGGCTTTCGAATCGCGCCCCAGTCCGCGAGACCCCGATTACGGGGTAGAGCGAGGCGTAGAGCACGTGCGCCCGCTTACAACGTTTCGTGCTCATGGGGCTTGGCTAATTCATTAGGCCCCTCTCCTGAAGTCACTGTTTGACGCGGCCCACTCCTCCCCTTTATTTCCCCTGTCCGAACACCTTCCAGTGAGTTGCTGTTAGCCTCCATGGCGACCATGTGATCGGCACAGAAGCTGACGCGATAGTAGTGCCAGAACGTGGCCGTGGTCAGAACTAATATTTTGAAGCTTCTGGTTGAACACTATGTCAGCACAAGCCGTTGCGATGTCGTAACTTGTTTCTTGGTCATTTTCTTGGCTCTCGTTCCTTTGTTCCGAATTTGCTCCTCGCAGACCGGTGTCTTCGGTTCTCTCGGACACTTTGGTAGCCCGGCGAAAGTGTAGCCATTCTTTTCTCTTCGTTAACTTCGCATCAGATTTGTAGAAGAGTGATGGCTCGTAAATATCTTTATGTCACCTTTTGGTATGAGTTTGTTGAAATATATATATATAAAAGAAGTTGGGGAAGTCACATTGAAAAACTTAACAGATTTATTCAACGTTTCGACCAGGGACTGGTCTTTTTCAAGAATGATCATACAGTGCATGGAAGGGTCTTCTTATAGCAGTGAACATCAGTTGCCTTGAAGATTTTGTTATCCCTTATATATATATATACATATATATATATATATATATATATATATATATATATATATATATATATATATATATATATATATAGAGAGAGAGAGAGAGAGAGAGAAGCCTACAGCCATATATATAAAACGCTGCAGCGCTATTTGGGCATGCAGATACCTGTTGCCGGGATAAGGTGGACGCAGCTGGCCCAGGAAGGGGTTAACGCAGATCGGTGAAAGAGGTTCTGGTCCTGCAGCAGGGGACATAAACATAATGCGAGAACAGATGTTGTCGAGGAACAAAAGGGCAATTTTTTTTTCGCTGTTTGATTACTAGCTTTGCACTTGACCACATGATGGTGCTTATTTCTCGGGAAAAGTTCATCATCGTAGCTAGTGCCCTTGGGAAATTGTATTTCTTGCTTTCTAAAGAAAGGAAGAGGGTCCATTTGCGCTCGCGGTACTACACTGCATCTTGAAAGGGCGAAGCCGAGACGCATGGGACGTCAAGGAGTACCTGCATTTTGCTGCGCTGCTTGCAATAGGGCGCGAGGACAGAATGGGAGGGGTACCTTTTAATTCCTTGTTGTTCAGGCCTATCTTAGGACTTTTTTGCTTGCGTTCTTTTTCTTTATTAACACGACAGCGTTAACTGCTCGGCGTAGCAGCGTCATAATTGAAGTCGTTTAGGAAAGTCGACGCCGTTTTGCAAGAGTCGCGCTGGCTGCTGCATTTCGCCGGATTGCTCCCCACTTTCGGTCCTGTCAGAGCCCACAGGCCTAGGTTCCTGAAGCCGGCGCCCGGAAGTCATAAAAAAGGTGGACGGGGTTTCCCTTGTGCTTGCTTATTGTCCTTTGTCGCCTCCCGAATTCGGATGGCGGCCCTTTCCACCTGCCCGCAGACCCGCCGCGCCAACTATTTCGTGCAATGGTCGCGAGAGCTCGTCACGCAAAGCCCGAGCGCGTGTTTCTCTACGCGTAACTGGCAACAGCACTTTGACAGCCCCGCGACGCTTACCCCTTTAATTAGTGCAAACGCACGCACGCACACAGACACACACACACACACGCACACACACATTAAAGTGTGTTTGTGCTGAGGGCTTCTCCCTATAGGGAGTAGCGGGCTGCCTGAACTGTGCGCATGGCATGCTGTCCGTCGAGAACTGTTCCCTGCCTGCCGATTGGACGAACTGCAGCGATGGCTTCCGCGGCACTGCACAAAATTACGCGCTGGCTGTCGCTAGTTTGCCGACGCGAGGAAGGCGTGCTGCTGGGAGCAGGCGTCGGTTTGCGGGCGTGCGGTTGCCATAGTCTCCTGTCGCCACGACATACTTTATGGTTTTGCTAATGGCCCTCCTGCCTTCTCGTGGACGTGCGCTTAGCGAGAGCTTATCTTGACTTGTTTGCACTGGAGCGCGCAGGAAGCGAGAAGGCAAACAAGCCATTATCTTTTACGATCGTGATGAGGGCGGAATTGCAGCTCTCTCCTGTGGTGTGACTGCTGCTGGTTGTGTCACCAGTATCGGGAACCTTTATTTTTTATCCTTCTGTGGTTGTGCTCGAAATATTCGAGATTACCTTAGCGCTGACGCCAGAAGTGTATGTAACTGACTTTTCGCGAAAGCGTTGTAGCTGCTGAGTAAAACGGTCACAAATAGAAAAAGAAATGCGCCAATGTAAAAGAAGTGCAGTGCGGTTTGATGCAGTTCGTCTCTGAGGGAGGCTTGTTTCAGGCCACCAAAATGTGCACAGATAGCCAATTTTGAAGAGAGAGAGAGAGAAGTGTGTTTGAAACAGACAAATTTCTAGGAGGGGGTGGGAGTGCAGTTGTAGCTAGACCGTGACACGAAATTAGACCCTTCGCTCATTGGCGTCATTGCTGAAGCTTAGTTTGGATGGCAGGCTGCACGTTGTGTGTTTTGGTGACTATGGCCGTAGGATTCTGTGCATGCAGGTGAGGGAAGCGGTGGGAGAGCTGGGCCAGTATTGGTCGGAGGCTGAATTGGCGCAGAGGTGGACCCTGCCAGGACCACGTAATTGAGACTCCGGGGTGCTTTTCAGTTCTCTTAGTACAGAGACTTGACATAAGCGATCTGCGGTCCGCGCAGTGGTGTACGTGTGCGCCCGCTCATGGCCCCTTAGGGCTATCTGCGCAGGCGCATTTGGCGCGTCGCGGAACAGGATCGCGGTATGGTAAAGGTTTCTAATATCGCTTCATTCGACAGGGAGCCAGTGTGGCCCTTGACAGATGTGGGATGCATTTGTCTTGAAAGTTGGTTACAGGGGAGCAAGGGGCAGGCGTCTGTCTAGTTGGGCTGCTCGTCTCCGGTTTCCGTCTTTGCGATGCGAGGATGGGGCATGGTTTCACTTCCCCGGAATTTTGCGAGATGCCTTATTTAGTTTTTCGGGACGCTGATTAATTAGATCCGCAGAACAACAATGGACTGCCCCTTGCTGATTGCGTCATCAAGGAATGCGTCTGTGCCTTATTAGTCTTTTCTTTGGCGCGAAACTATGGTTAACTCGCCCGCAGTTTTGTCGTGAAACCTTTGTTTCTGTTGCTTTCTGGGAGTACCTGTTATGCTCTGTCTCAGAGTTCGTTGGTACGGAGGTATGAGTATACAGCTGGTGACATTTCGACCGATGTTTTGTGTTAGCAGCCGCATTGCGTAATTTGGATGTTTTGGATGAAAAAGTGGTTTAGTAGTGCATCTGGTGCTTCCGACGACGCGTCTAGCAGCCCGTTACCTTTCTTTCTTTCTTTTTTTTTTTTTTGACGTGTGCGCCACTTTCTGCACCTCAGGACTGGAACGACGCGTAGGTTCCCTTCAGTGAGACCCTCCTGCCGCGCCTGTGTAGGCACGCCGTGGGAAGCGCACGGTATAGTGCCGGCACGTGCTCGCGAGGCTCCTCCGCCGGCGAGCGATGCGCGGCCGCCGGGTGAAGTGAGGAGGCGCCCTCCTCGGCGGCGATGCTCGGCCGGTCGCGTCACGTCCCTATCTGGGTCAGGGTACATTACGGCTCGTCTGTTCTCCTCCCCGCTCGCGTCGTCCGTGACCTCCTGTCGGAGCCTCTCTCTGAAAGGCGATCGTTATAATCGCCATTACGCATTGCTCTCGCACGCATGTCCCCCCTGTCAAATGGCTGTTAACCTGTTTTCTCGCGCTACACAGGCCGACCGCGCCTACCTGTAGCTGACGCACGCTCGTGATTGTTTCTCGGCTGACGGCGGCCCGCCGATCCGGCGACACATCGCGGTGCTCTATGCCACGTTCCGCTCCCCACCGAGGGAATCCTCCGGCGAAGCAGCGGGCACTGCTGCCAGATTTCCCCCGGGGTGCCCGCACAGCGGCCGGACGCGCGCGGACAGAAAGCCTCCGGAATTCCTTCCGTACGAGTACGAGCCTCGTAATCTCTGTCTATCGGTTGGACACTTCGACGAGGTGAACTGGAGCGGACCTGAAGATACCTTTTGTCTTGCATTTTTTTTTTGTGCCTGATGAGGAGTCGCGTTGTCGGTCCGACGCACCTGCGTCGAAGTTACAGTTTTTCGTAAGCTGGTTAACATTTGTGGGCTGTTCGCTAAATGCCTTCATACTGTGCCCTTCACCGTGCTCAGTGCGCGTAATCGTGGGCTGGGTTCTTGCTGAACTCGATCGGTGCGCGTTTGCGGGTGCCGACGCAGGGGCCCTATCCGGCGAGCGCCCCGAGGCCCGTGGTGTCGCGTGCCGCCCATGCGCGTTTCTGCGGTCAGGGTGTTGGGGTCGCCGCGCCGGCCGTAGAGAAGCGCGTCGCGAGCGGACCGGGCTCTCCCACGCGTGCCGGGTCGTGTGGGCCGGAGCGTGCGTGAGCGGGAGGCTGGCGGCCATGTTGAACGGAGAGGGCGCGCGACCAAGAGAGGGAGCCGTTGAGTGCGGCGAGAGGAGGCGCTAATAAACGCGCTGGCTCGCCGTACGGGCATGCACGGAAAGCCATCTCGAGGAAAGCAAACGCGGAACGCGCCGCTTAAATATAGGACCAAAAATATGCTCTGTGAGAGGGTGCGCCTCCTCCTCCGACTGCCGCTCAGGCCGGCCAGGTGCAGGGACCGGGGGAGGGTATGCCAGCGCCGTAAAGAACACAGCATCGAATTCATTGGTGCGCCGCCAACTTTCAAGCGTCGGCCTCGAAATCTCAATTCCAGCGCCGAGGAGGAATTTCTTGGCCTGGACTGCCTTTTCCTTTTCTCTCTCTCTCTTTGTTTCATGGAGATTTAGGTTTTCTTTTCTCCAGCCGTCGTCGCTTGGCCCGGCCGCGAGTCGAATTTGTTCTTGCGGCGGATATTTTCTTCGGCCATTGTTGGGAGGCCCGCGTTTTCCTTTTCGCTTTTTCCGTCAGCGCCTGCGCGACTTTTTCTTTTGTCTGCGTTGTCGCTCATGCTTGTCTTTCTGCTGGCATTTCTGCTTTCATATATTGGTGACTTACACAGCAGCATCCATCGTCATTACTGTCTGCGTAAGGCGTGGCGGCGCGCAAGTTTTTCACTCGCCCCTTTCATGGGGCACTTGTCGCATTTTCTTTTTCGTGTCGCGTATCTTTCTGTTCTGGCTGTGGAATTTCGTTGAGGAACCTTACTCACCTGTACCGTTTTGTTCGACTTGAACTCTTTAGTCTGCTGTTTCATTTCTTGGTTCCTCGTCTGGTCTGCCTTAGGCGTAATCATGCTTCTTGCTGCACTGTCACATTTCTTCACTTCTGATGCGCTGCATTATGATAAAAAAAAAATGCAGATCGAGTTAAAGGCTTGCGTGTTGTTTTCACCTCCCCGTTAACGAGAGGAATAAATGAATCGGGGTCGGAGCTTGACGGCTTCCTGCGCGGGTAAAAAATACAGAGGAGAGGGAACTTCTGGTGTTTCAGTCGTGCATCAAGCTGCCGCGTCCGTCGAGGTGGCACTGCCAGTACAGTGATTTGTAGCTTGACTGAAAGGCAACAAAAGGTGCACCCTTTAATCGCGGCACTTATACCGTCGCTTCCGACGCCCCGTGCTGGATAGTCGCGGAGCGATGGTGCGCTCGGCAGTGTGCAGCTGCTGTCGCCACTTCATATGCTCGCTTGCAGCGAGTGATCGCCGATTCGCCAGCGCGCCCGCGGGCCTGACCGATCAGCGTCGTCCCCGCCGAGTCGGGTCGCGCGTGCTCCCCCGTCCCGTTCCGAGGTGCGAGCCACAGGTGGGGGTGCTCGCTGGCGGGGACAGCGACGCAGCTCCGCGGTCTTCTTCATTAGCGCTCTGACCGAGGCTCGTTAATTTGGCGTCGCGCGCCTCGGCCCGAGCGCCGGAGCCCGTCCGCGCCGCCCCAATTAGCGGCCTGGGGCGAAGCGTGTCGGCCACTGCCGCCGCCGCAAAGCCGCGCCGGCGTTGGGGCGCGCACGTGCCGCCGGCGCGCGCACGGCTCTCGCGCCCCGTGCGCTGTGCGCATAGTAGTACACGCTGGCGGGCGGTCCGCTTCCGTTTTCTCCGTTGCCTCGTGTGTAATTTGGCCCTCCGCCTCGTGATGCTATCGCGTGCGGTGATCTCTGGTTTCGCTTAGCTTCGCGGGACTTGGGTCATTGATTTCACGATGAAAAATGGTGAGAGTCGTTTTCGCAGAAGGTGAATAGTGCGAAGGTGCTGCCACGGGTGACGTCTTTACGTGGTTTATGGAGACGGCCCGTCGTTCATTAGCCCTTTTTTAGCCTTGCGACCCAGGAATTGCCTTTTTTTTTTTTCTAACGTATTAACGCCTTCACCGAAACGCGGCCGGCCGCGTTCTTCCAAAGAAGCCTGGAGCTCAGCTGCAGGACGCATTTCGTTTGTTCGTGGCTCCTTCCACATTCGTAAACAAAGGTGGGCGGAAAGCTCTCCCATTTGCAGAGCGGGTGTGCCTCACGAGTTTAACTAAGCACCAGTGTTTGGCGAAGTGCTCTTCTGGGTCCGTGCCTGGCGGCGTGGCCAGCGGTCATCTTACGAACAGGGACAGCCAAATCGCGCAGCCGCCAAAGCGAAAAGCGAGCTGTTGTCGTTAGCGACCTGCGGCAGTATTGATTCTGCCCGTCATCGTTGGTGCTGTTGTAGTACCATGAGCGTGGAGGCTCGGCACGCGAGCCTCACCGTCTGCCGGAGCCACGCATTGTCAGTCG
The DNA here is from genome assembly GCF_055824585.1 of Amblyomma mixtum. NCBI lineage: Eukaryota > Metazoa > Arthropoda > Arachnida > Ixodida > Ixodidae > Amblyomma > Amblyomma mixtum. The sequence continues at coordinate 172,683,782 of NC_143014.1, forward strand.
AGCCTCTTTGACGCGCGATGACAGGGGCGAGAAAGCCATGCAGTGGCTTGTCATCGCGTTTGCCAACTCGGAGACATTACGTCAGTTTCACGGCATCTGCGCTGCGCCGAAAATGGCGGTTGTCTTGACTTCGCGACAGTGTTTGAGCAATAAGATGTCGACTTTTTAGGATTCAGTCACGATATTGAGTGTTGCGAGGCTAACAGAATGTTTGGTTAAGTGACCACTAGACTTAGAACAAACGCATTCATTTACTTTTTAGTACTGAAAAAAAGAAATGATATGCGAAAGCACAAACGGTGGGAGATTTCATACTCACTAATTTTCTTGTTACGGTATGGTTTAGGCACACGCACTTAGATTTTTGTGCACTCTGATTGCTAGAAGCTTCGCTGTTCCGCCGCCATTTGGCGCTGCTGTCGGCAAACTGAAAAAAAAAAAAAAAGCAGACTGTGGAACTTTATACAAATTGGAAAAGGCAAATCAGGAAGGAATCCTTCTAAGATAACTCAAGAGGCAGTGTCCTACTCTTTGATGCTAGATCAGGGTGTCCTATAGAACACAAGCTACAGATTGAAATTCAACCAAGAAGATGAAACATGTGCTATGTATGGTAAATCTGTTGAAACAATTGAACATCTTGTTCTAGAATGTGGTGGGATCCATCCGGATGTCGACGCAGGCACAGTCACTCTCCCCGACGCCCTAGGGTCTAGAGATAACAATGGTCATGTGAATGAATCAGCGCGGGTAGTTAGCAAAAGGAGACTGGAAGATTGGTGGCTCAAATGCAGGAAGGTGACGTAACGTTACAAGTGCAGGATTAAAATTCGTATTTAAAGAAAATGGCGGATTTATAGACCGAATATTACACCGATAACACCGTTAAAGAAATATAAAGAAAAAAAAAATGCCGAGCATAGTGGCAACTGCCACCGCCCCGTTTCAAAGGGGACGCTCCTGTCTTCCATCCATCCAGGTGGTTAATGGCGAGAGTGGAGGCAGCGAACGCGTTGCCATGTGCACCTTTCTGTTCCTTTCCTAACTGCGGTGGCGGCCATCGTGGAGTGATAGCAAGTGAAGGAAATTCTGAGCAGGTTACGTGGGCTAGTCTGGCAACGTGAATATTCTCCGATGTGATTTGGACTGGTACCGTTGTGGCCGCTAATGGCTTGAAACTGAAACTTACACGCGTGCCCTTTGTACCGCTGGGCAGAGGTTCGTTGCTTATCTCTCAGATACGATGAGTGAGAAGTGGGATCTTTGTAAATTGTCCCAGAGCGGCACTTGGGCGATGGGGGTTGCGGTAGTAGTAGAGGGCTCCGGATTCACACTGACCGCCTGGGGTTATTCAGTGTGCGCGGACATCGCGCAGCACACGGGCATTTTTGGTCTCACCTTCATCGTAGTACGGCCACCGCGGCCTGGATTCGATCCCGCCACGTTGGGATCAGTAGCCGAACGCCGAGGCCACTGACCCACTGCTGCTGGTAAAAGTGGAATCCTTAGACGCGTGCCGGTACTCGTTGAGTTATTAAGAACGGCTTTTAATCTTGGCGTCTCATCTTGTGAAAATGACAGCGCAGTCCCCGTTGGGCTCGTTAATACGGGTAGCTTTGACAGTACCTCTTATTCTCGAGCTGTTTATGAAAGTGGACTGTTCTGCTGGGAGATGCCTAATCGGAGCTTGAATTTGGAAACCACACTTCGCTGCCGCGCTTGTGACGATGGTAAATGTACGTTAGCCCGTGGTCGACTTGCTCCTGCCCGCTGCATTTATATATTTGGCGCGAAGCGTATCGCCCTTGAAAGGAAAGAAACGACATTCAAAACAAAAAATGGCAAAACCGCTGCGGTCGTGGTGCACGGGCGGTGAGTGTGCGTGGCGCAGCCTTTTCCCGAGCTCGGCGCCATCTTCGGCGTCATCTTCGGTGCTCGCATTGACCGTATTCACTGCAAACGCAGATACGTTACGAGAACGCGTATTTTGTCTATTTTATTTTCGTACGTCTCGTCACCCTCTTTTACGAAGTCCGGCGTCCTCTTCTTTCGCTTCGAGGTCTGATGACTTGTCGGTCTTTGCACGGCGAAATGACTTTCATGTACTTGTCTAAATCGTCGTTATTTCTCTTTCCCCGCTTTTCCCGTGCTTTAAGCAACTGCCGTGGGGTGAATTTTAATGCGGCAAGAGGAGCGAAGAGCGCTTTTTTGTTTCTCCGTCCGCCTCCTCCCCTCGGCGGCGCGTCCTCCACGCTCCTCATGTTAAATGAACAGGCCGCCGAGGTGGCGCGGCAGCACCAACGCGCCGCTATCGACTCGGCGCATCGAGGAAAAATATCTGAGCTGGCGGGAGGGGGGGAGTTTTGTCGACGCAGGCGATTAAGGTTGAGCATTTTAAAGCACGTACGACCTTGTTTTACGCGCGCCGTGACGATAAAGAGCAGGGGAGTTGAGGGAATGACAAAACTGCAACAGCAGGAAAGAAATGAGAATGGGTAGGAAGGAAAGAGGGAGCAGCAAAAAAAAAAAAAAAAAAAACCCTCGAGCTTAGTGGAAGCGATCGCATAAGCCTGGAGATGGCTGCTTTTGATTTTGGGCCCTTCACTGCTGCTGACGGTGATGGCTCGAAAACGGAGTTACGAGTCGGAGCAGTCGCTACTTAGTTCATTTTCCTGTGCAAAATAACGCTCTTCGTTCCCCTCTCCCCAGCTGTTGACTCTCTTGTTCTTCTCTCACTCCCCCCCCCCACCCTCCCGCCTTTCTTTTTTTTAAACCTCAGCTTGCCCCTCAGATAGGGCTGTTGAGAGGGGGGCCAGTAAGTATTATGATTGTATTTGCCCCGTTTCCCAGTCCAGGTAAAGAATGGTTGTGCAGGGGCGTTCTTGATCTATTGATTGGCGTAAGAACACTTGGGTGCCTCGTCCCTTCGCGAATGAAGTAGGAAGAAATACTGCATTTTAGAAACAAACATGCGGGTGAAGTAATGCTGCTTTCAGGTATGTTTTTTTTTTTTAATCGTGCGTTGTACTGTCTTTAGTTATGAAATACTTTTCGTAGGACAACGCCGTCCATGGATGAGGCGCTGTGAGTGGCCGTCTCGACTGTCTCGCACTGTTTTGTGAGACAGTGCGATCGAATGGTCGCGAGCACAGCGGGGTGTCTTTTTGCAAGTGGTTTGCCAGGCCTGACGGAAAGAACGATTCCTCCGATTGAGCGCATGACACGTCTTGTTCAGCTCGAGGTGGGACAGCGGTTGCGATAACCCAGAAGTCGTCGCACAAAACGTGCCGTTGGATCCGGGACGTTGCTGTTCCGTTTCCAGGGAATCTCGTACCCCATAGAGGTGCAGTTCAAAACGTCGGCTGTGGATCTCTGTCAGCGTGCCAGCGCGAGGGGCGAAGGTTGCCCGTGCAGCCGGATGTAATAGCGACGAGGACGGGTTCGTCCCAGCGAAGACATGGAAAACGGCGAACGGTTTAGCAGAGATTGATCACCCCCATATGCATTTCATGCGGCGCATGTGGCTTTTCTCTCCGTTTCATCCCTTGCCTTCTTACGGGCACACGTAAGACCAAGAGGAGCGAACTTTTCCCGTCGCGTCAACAGACCGGCTATAGAGCGACTGCCGAATGGAAGTGCGTCGTTCGTGAGGCCGCTGCGGTAGTGACTGGAGGCAAATGCCAGCTGTTCGGATACCGAGAGTAAAAAATGGGGGCTGCACTTGCCAGCCACCGGAATTTGCGCAACGACTGCTGGCCCGTCCGCGGCGCACCAGCTGCGCTCCCCCGGTGCCGTCGCGCAGCTGAGCAGAACGAGCGCCTGGAAACACAGTAATACATACGTATGCGCATGATGGATGGATCAAATGAGGGAGTTGATGCTCTTTCCGGAATCATGACCACGGCTCGGGGCGGTAGATCGAGAGGTTTCTGCCACGTGGCTGACAGGCGTCTTGGCCGATGGCGTTTCTCAGGTCACTTTTTATGCATCGCGTCCCCAGAAATAAAAGGAGAGGATACAGCAAAAGAGGAAAAGAATCATGCTGGGTTGCCATTCGGCGGGAACAATTGCAAAGTTCACACATTCGAGCATCACATCTGAAGTATGGGCGAAAGCCGAGAATGGATTAAGCCCTCAACAGCGGAAAATGCACGGACTCTTTCACCTTGGCGTGAAATTTACGCTTCCCTACATTGCTTGAAAATACGTGCGTTTTTGAGGCGTTGGCAGGCAAAGCAACCTCTCCAGTGTACCTGACACGTCGAAATAGCCAAAATTTGTTGGGCCACAGCGCCAAGGGCAACCGCGTGTTCGTAATTTTAAAAATTGATATGGATATTACTTACGGTGGGCTATACACGCCTCTCAATATTTAAGGAGCCTAAGGGTAATACTTAAAAAGTTAACTACTAAATATTAGTCAACCAGCCTGCTAGTAAGCACGTCTTAGCTGTATTCTGATGTACTACACCTCTGACAGTGCTGTGCCGAAAAAAAGCTTTCTTCTAAATCAGAAACCCTATTTTTAAAAATTGTGTGAAGTTTTGGGTGACACACCCTTTATATTGGGTGCTGCCCTAGTCTTTGCTTACCGGGGCACTTGGCCGTCTTTGCTTCTCGGTCCTTCCGTCGTCGCGTCACTTGATACTATATGCGAATTTCTCAGAGGACGGAACAACGCGATGTAAGCGTGGAGAGCGGGCAAGAAGGGACGACAGAAGCTCTGCGAGCCATATGCGTTAAACGGATCTTCCCAGCCTTGTACGGCACTCTGTGCACTGTAGCGACTTCTTCGGCGATCTTGACTATAGTAAACAGATCGCTCGCTGAGTACGACGAATGAAGGCTGTTAGCGGACTCCGCCGAATCGCTGCGGAGTAAGTGAGCGGGGTTATTATTTATAAGGGATGACGAGTAGGCCTTCAGAGTGTCGTCTTTCCGCGTGCGATCCCCAGACTCGGCTCCAACGATGTAGTTGAGCGGCTGCGAACCGCGGTGCTTGTACCTGCAGTGGTGTGCACTCTTCCGGGCGTTTCATGCACTATTCGCGCTTTTCGAGCAGACCCTCGTGCACGCGCATCTGGCGAAGCGCGGACGCCCCAAGTAACAAGAGCCACCGGCGGCCGGAGAAAGGTCCTCTGCGGGCTGGCTGATTGCTTTGACTGTGCAGCGCGCTTCTCAATTCCGCCGGCGCAGAACGCAATTCATTACCCAGAGGGATGGCTCCTGGCACGGGAGGGTGGGGCGCATCGTAATGAATTCCTGATGAGAGGGCTACTGTCGTGGCGAGAAGCAAAAACGCTGACGAGCCGCCAACGGAGCGCGTGCAGAGGAAAAGGAGAGGGGCACATATACGCCAGGGATCGAATCATGACAGTTAACGCGAATAGATAGTTACCTCGAGGCGAGGAGAGGTTTCGCCGAAAACGTCTGTCCCCCCCCCCCCCCCCTCTCTCTCTTCGTGCGTCAGTCCGGTGTCGCCGGCGTCATCTCAACATCATCGATTGGGGGCGAGAGAAACCTTGTTCAAATATTGACATTCGATCGCTGCCTGCGCGTCGGGCCTGTTCTCTCCCTCCGCTTTTCCTCTTCTTCTAGGCGCCCACTTTCCATCGGAATAGGGTCTTTCGTTCTCTTGCTTCCTTCCTCCCCCCTCTCTCCGGAGTGAAATTAAGACTGCGCCGGGGAGCATTTCCGAATAACATCGAGCGCGCGTCGCTCCGCCGCTAAGCAGAGTGGAATTTGAGAGCCTCGGGTGGATCCCAATTAGCGACTCGCCGGTTTTAAACGAATTAGTCTTAGCTTTGTAGGAAAATTGCGTTTCCGATGCCGCGCGAGTGCGCCTCCTAGGAGCGCGCGGTAGTAGTAGGCTGCTGCCGTCGTTGCCTCGTGCGCCGCCCGACTGATGGCGGTCGGCCGGTCGAACTCTCGCCCGAGCGCATGCCCCGGTTTGCGGACGTTGCCATGGGGGGCGCGCCAAACCCGACATCGTCCATCTTGCTGCGTCACATCACTAGTATGGGGGGGGGGGGGGGGGGGGGGGGGGGAGTCGTCAGTTTTATGTCTGGAACATTTCCTGGCATGAGCTAATAATCATTTTTTAATTATACTGAAGAAATATTCCAGTGAATCTCTCTCTTTAGCTGCAGTTTATTGCAGGCTTTTCAGGGAGTCGGAAGATATTGCTCGGGGAGCAAATCGTGCGTTTGAAATCACGCTTGCTCACTATAGGTGTTTGTGCCTTTGTCGTAAAGCTGAATGCGGTGGTATTCTCCCCCGGGGAGGGGGGAGTTTTCTTTTCGATGGAGCTGTTTTTATGAGGTACGCCACTTTTTGTGTTGTTTCCCGCGGCTATCAAAGTAGCAGAGGCGGTAAACAGCAGATCAGAAAGATATTGAGATGTCGCATTCTTCTCTAAAAATCTGACCTTCTGAGTAGTGCACGACTATGCTGTTTTGGGGGGAAAATGCTCAGTTTGCTGTCTTTTTTTATTTTCTTTTTGAACATACTCTTCTGTCGCGCAGAGCAGGTGCGTGTTTCCTTTCAGTGCTCACTCTCTTTTTGTTGGTCGTGCCCTGCACACACCGCTGTGGACAACACCCGCAAGCTGCTTGGTTCTCCGGTCAGGTCTCAATTTCACGCTCTGGCGGGAAGCCATGTACTTGTCTTTGGACTAATTTTTGGAGTTTCTGCCGCGCGTACGTGCTAAGACTGTATCGGGCAGGTCTAAAAAAAAATGCAGATAAGAGAGACGATGAGAAAGAAGCAGATTCGCGCATCTGATTTCCAGTAGAGTTCTTCCTCTTTTGCTATGCCTCAATATACGTATGTAGTGGCGTTATGTTTTTTTTTCGGTGTTTTTTTTTTTCCTTTAAATTTTGCGACGCTGACGCTTTGTGCGCTTCAGACGCCAGTTGAAGGTTGCCGTGCTCGAATGTGCTTGCTATGGAAATTCGGCAGAACTTTTTGAGTTATAGAAAAGAGCGGTCTAACTCTCTCTGCGGTAAAAGGAAAAAGAAGCGTAGTGCCTCCTGTAAGGACGCCATCATCACCCTATTGTGGGTGCATTGCCTACTGTCTCGGGGCACCGCGCCGCTTATTCTCCCTTGCCGGAACTGGCAGGTTATCGTTAAGCGCGTGGTTCTATAGAAGTCAGTACTTGCTCGCGATACGCTGTTGAGACTGCTTGCGGCGTGCGTCGTCGTGTGGCCACCGTTTCCGGCGTGGCTGCCCTTTCCGAGCCGGTGTGGATGGCGTGAGACGAAGCGTCTTCTCTGCCCGCGGTTCGCGGAGCGGTCTGGCCGCGTCGCGCAATATGGCAGCGTAACCGGGTTCTGGCACGATGCCAGCATCGATCATGCCGAGCTCGCCGCTGGCCAGTGACAGTTAATTGGATCATGGCAAGCGATTAGAGTGCGGCAGCTGCCGCCGACCTACTTCGTTGCCGCCGGGACCTGTTCCTCCCCGCGGTGCCGCTGCGCCCTCGCTGCGGCCGCACGTGGCAGGACCAGGTGGCCATCCCGAAGATCGCGCCCTGTTGTGGACCACGGGTTGCGCGCTATAGGTTTCATCGCGGTATGCTCCTCCTTCGCCTACTCTGCCCAGAGGGTGCGGCGCCATCGTAGTGCCGTCGTCATTGTCCGCACGGGATTAACCAGCACAGTTTCTTATACACGGACGTTTGTGCAAGGAAAGATGAAATCGAAAACTGTTCAGCGCAGGTTTTTTTTTTCTTTTTAGAAAGTAATTTGCGCAAGAAAATGTACGAAATTAGAAGCCCTTTGCATCAACGAGCGTTGAAAGCTTGAGAATATCTCGTTCTTAGAACCATTATCTCGGAAACGATGCAGGAATGCTGTTTGTAAGTTTCAGTTTCGTGGTAACAGCGGCCATCACATTGCCGGCTAGTATCATGCGGTCTGGAAAGATACATGTTACCAGGTTAGTACTCCATGAATTCGGTCCGCATAAGAGCGGGAGACTGTCAGCGGGCGTGTACCGTTATGCCTGCCGCCAAAGTCAGTAAAATTAGGGGAAGGGTGTGCATGCATGGGAGTGCGGCGGCTGTCGCTTTCGCTATGTAGTCTGCGTATTAGCTATTTGACTTCGCCCTATCGCAGGAGCATGGATGAAGCACCGCTTTGTAGGCCCAGTGTAGAATGCTCTGATGCTCAACACCGTCGCTGGCAGCGAGGCCTCCTAGCCCATTGTCAGGCCGCAAAATTGAGGAAGGTTGCAAGCAGTCGACGCGTTCCTTTTCGTGCTATTGATTATGTTGGCTTTTTTTTTTTTGCAGTGTAAAAATATTTTTTTTTCTGTGTCCCATCCTCCAGATCAAGACGCGGTTTGTTTCATGCGTCTGATGCTTGCCGACATGCTGCGATGCTCATTTCTCATTCACCCACCCAACTGTCTGCGTCTTCCAGGTTTGCTATGGAGAGGACTGGCAGTAGCAAATCTCCATTCGTTATACAAGGCATGGGCGTCAATATTAACCGCCATTAACAGTCATTATCTTTATGGGAGGGTGACAATGTCTGTGCTTTACCGGCTGCCTACTTTGCATTGTAACAACTTTCTGTAGTGCCGGCGAAAGCGTGGAAAAACGTAAGGATAGTCGCACTTCACGCGACACAATTGTAGCGTACACACAAGCTGTACAGCTGGGCCGCTTTTCTTTTTGCAGTTGTATACTTCTTTGTTTGTTACCATTTTGGTTCACAGATTCATGACCGCGTTCTCGTGCCTTCCAATCAGATCATTTCCACGTCGTGTTATGCTCCGGTTCATATGAGCGTAGCTTGATTGGACGAAGTTCAGGCTGAGTCTTGGGGAAACAGCGCTCTTAGCATGACGCCGAAGGAGACTCTTTGCCTCGGCCTTGCTGGCTGCTGTCTGTCGCCCCCGCATAGCGCTTCTTCCGGTGAACGTCAACTCCCCACCACCACCTCCGTCCCTCGTTTGAAACTACAGTGCTTACTCGGAATTAAGCGTCGAAATCGGTCGAACCTCGTTGCCCGAGCGGCGCTCTTTGCGTGATTCCACTGTGAAAGTGAGCAGTGCGTGGTGCATGCGAGAACGACGCTTTCGCGTTGTTGTACCAAGCGTCGTGCTGCGAGAGCGCTGCCGTGCTTGTACAGTGCTCAGCACGCAACATGCTTGCGTCCCTCGCAGGAGTGAGGGTTAATAAATATCGGAACATTGGGACCGTAACAACAGCCGAGTGGCTGCAGTGTCCTATAGACTCGACCGTTGCCTCTTGCTCCGCTCGAAAATGGTGTGTAAAAGCCTTAACGACGAGTGGGCCTATGTAGAGAATGTAAATGCGTGAAAATAACTCGCGCCGCGAGTTATGCGGCGTGCCGCTCCCCCTAATGGCCCAGCAGTTACTTATTTCTGCATGACCGGCGCAGTTTGCGCGTGCGCGGGCTGTCGGGAAAGTGGTCGTCCGCCGGTGCGAGCAGATACACTGTTGGCGTTTTCGTGCGACGCATGTTCCGCGTTCATTCTTGGTAGCCGGGAGCAGAAGCAAAAGATGACGACGTCGCTGCGCCCATTGAGCGGAGGGGCCCCGCTTTCAGGGCGGGCGCACAAAAGTCAAAGCGACCAGCAGCGTAAAACGGGGGGAGAAGAAACGACGTTATTTCGAGGTCCTTCCTTTTGTGTGTTTCCCGGCTGCTGGGCCGTTCCTCTGTTGTGTGGGGCCTGTTGGATCGGTCAGATAAGAGGCAGATTGCTTCCCGGCAGCCGCAGAGTTGAACGACCGTCCCGGAATGCCCCATGACGCGCATTCAGGAGCACCGCGCGGTCTTACCATTTATGCCGGGCTGCGGTATCTGTCTCCGGGAAATTGCCTCGACGCTGCCAGTTAGGATGCGCGGCGGGCCGGTGGCGCGGCCGCGGGGCCGGAACCCTAGTCGGATGAGCGCGCCGCAACCAGGTGCCGCGTCTCCCGGCCGTCAGGCACGCTCGTCGCTTCGGTGGCAGGCTGCTGCGGGGGTCCTTATCCCGTGGGAGTGCTCGGTGACGTTTGCCTATCTCTCCAAGCTTATCTCCGTCGTCTAGCGCTCGTGCGGGCTGTTTATATCTCCTGGATTCGGTCCACTGTGACGCCAGGAGGTTTAGTGAATCAGTGCACGATTGAACGTTTCTGGGTGACGCCCTGTTGGCACTGGACGTCACAGACTTGACAGATGACTGCTTTAAAGTTTTCCGTTCTTCCGCGTCACCAGCGGTCCGGCTCCAGAGAACGAGGGGCTGTCTTGTCTCCTCTCCTAGTCGCTGCAGGTTCGCATCGCAGGTTGTTGGTTTGACTGCAACAGTTGATTGGACCCTTTCTTTTTCACCAGCTGCCTGGCCTTCTAGTCCGACGTTTACGTGTGGGTTGACCCTTTTGGTCTTTCGACTTTTCGGACGGTGGCTGAGGGACCGGTCTTGGCGTTATCCAGTGTCAGAACAACCAACGTGCCCCACTGTTCACTTACACTTAACGAAAAAATTGCGTGTGATGCAAGCCTTCCGGTTGTTTCTCCCCCTGCACACGAGTCGGGTCAGCAAGTTTAGTGTCAGGTTGTTGCGGTCCGCTTTGACATTGTGCCTATATATAGCCTCTCCTCGGTTGTTTCTCCTTTGAAGAGTCGACGGAAGTAGGGAAGTTTGTCATTGCTCCCTCGCACTCGAAATATCTGGCCGAACTGAACACTGGCCGCGCGAGCAGGCGCTGCGATGTTAATTCTTCCACTGCTGTCGCTAGGCACGGCGGTCTCAGCCAAAAGCGCTGTCCTCCTTCGACGGCCGGGATTTTAGCTTCATATTAGAGAGTCTTGAAACGGAGACCCCTATCGCTTTTGGCACCCGGACAAATAACGAGTCACCACTGCGCATGCGAAGAACTCAGAGGGCGCTTTGGGTTCCCGCTTAGTGTTCGAACCGAACACTGAATTCCAGAAATAGCATGCGCTATCCAAAGCAGATGGCCTTTAGGCAACCTGCGCTATATAGTCTGCCGTGTCGGTCGCAGCGCCGTAACACACAGGCTACGGAGAGCAGCAATCAGTTTTTGGCGCAGTTTTCTGCGAGCTTCCGCGCTCTGTCAAAGCCACACGTGGCTTGCGTCAGCTGGGCTACGCCGACAGAAGCTTTAGCACGGGATCAGCTAGACGCGTGCCTCTAATGGTTCAGAATGTGGTCTCGTGTTTGTAGCTGCCCAAGGGACTGACGGCAGCAGTTTAAATACGCTCTGCGGAACAAATACAGCGCCGCCTGGGCACTGAATGTTCCCTATAAAAGGGAACGTGTCAGTGCCTGACGGCGCAGTAGCTGCAGCACCGGCACTTCGTCGCAGCCGCATGAGTGCACGGAGCTCTCACTAGATCTCAGCTTGTCTGCAGCACGGAGTTTCAGCTGCAAGCATTTGCAGGTTTAAGTTGTTCCTGTATTTCGGCAGTTGCTATGCTCATCGCCACGGAAATACGTCGTCGGTAGACAAAAACGCAGGTGGTAGTTTGCTTCAAAAGAACTAGGTTGGCATATTATCGTTGAGTTGTCGCTCTAGGTTGAGCGAGAGGTGGGGGGGCACGTACTCTGCGTATTGATGGCAGCGATGGAACATACTTTTTAATACGTTCCATGGACATACTTTTTAGTGACGCCCATGCTCAGTTTCGTGTCAGTGTCCTACATGCAGTTGATAAACCTCCTTAACCAACTAACTGCTGTAAACAGGTGATGATTAAAGAAACGGCCTGCGGGGGCGTATAAGCTAGCGGAGCGGAGCTATACCTCAAATCGCACTACCGCGCTCCTTATCCAACAACAAAATAATCGCATCACACCCCTGGCTTTCCTACCTAACTCGTACTCAGCAGCCAGCTATAGGTATGCCTTGCATGCTAAGAATATTGACCTTTTTTCGGTTTAAACCGAATTTTTAGAACTAAATGCGGCGTACTTGTATCATTTTTTTTTTTCTGTTTAAACCGAAAAGTGCAACCCCTGGGTATAGTATCACTTTTCCGTCGGAGTGGCGCTGCGAGCGGCTAACGCAATCCAGATGCGGCGAGCCCCTTTTCTAAAAAAAGCTCCGTTGCCTCTACCTTTCGCAAGGTCACGGCGCGCAACTCAAGTAGGGGCTGCAAACTTTGGCTCCTCTATTCTGAAACGCTCTATTGGCCGTGTTCGCTGGGCTTTGAAGCCCCTTCCATTTGAGATTATTATCTACCTTCTCAAGTGTAGCTGCATGTTACGCCGGTGCCGGAGAAGTTCGCCGGCTTCAGTGTCGCCATTTGCACCAACGAATGCCGCACAAAGTAGTACCTGTTTTTTCTTCTTCTTCTTCTTTTTTGAAGAAAGGCCCACTTGCGACTAGGAACGCACCCACTGAACTGCTGGCACGCCGATGTATATGGCGCCGCAGGTGTTCGACGCGGGGCACAGGACGCTCAGAAAAACAAACAAAAGAAGAAGCTCGCAGTCAATTTTGTCAGTCTCCCTTGGCGTCCTTCTCAGCATGCTTTGGTGAGCAGACGGTTGCCTTCTAAGTGCACGCGGGTGTTTGTAAGTGGGACTAGCTTTGGCGCTGCGTAGTTGCGTTTGTGCTGCGCAGATAACTGCTGCGCGCCGAGATTTATTCAAGTCCCAGATATCAGGGGAGTCACAGAGCCATACGCCCTGGTTTACTACTGAAAGCCGCCGGGGGGAAAAAGAACAAGGCAAGAGAAATGAAGCGCGTTTATGCGTGCATGGGAAGAGAGAGGCCGAGAAATCGAAAGAAAACATCGTGTTCAACGAGAATGCCGCCGGCCTATTTTATGCCGGCAGAGAAATTTATGCGCGGCCTTGCGTTTCCTACCTGTTAACCCATTTAAAACCGGTTAACCGGTTTTGCGTGCAAGTTGCACTCATAAAATACAAAGTCGGCTCCGAAAGCTGCCCCGAGGCCCAAGGGTGGGCGTCACCTGGACGGGGGAGACACACACGCGGAGACGCCGATAGCCGCCGCGGCCGAGGGCCGGCAGTGAAGGTTAGCGGAGGAATGGATCCTGCTGCGACTGTCGCGGGATGGGCGCCCCGTGGGAAGATGCGCTGGCTCCTTTCACCCTCATCGGAGAAATGGAATCCTGGAACATGGGAACACGGAAACGGCTCCATTATAGCAGCGTTTTGCGCATGTGCTCGCCAGGCGTTCAGCGTTGTGGCTCTTTCTGTGGGCCGCTCGTTGGTGCCTGCAGGCTTTATTTACGTGCAAGGCCGACTCGGGGGCGCATCATTTGGTTTGGCCGCCGGGCCGCGTGACGGATGCCGCCACGGAGCGTCACTGTGCTCACGTGGAATAGTGGCGCCTTTTACATACCGTGCGTGCGCGCGTGCAGTGCCATTACCTTGCCTTGCGCAAACCAGTGGCCTTGCACGAGGGGGTAGTAACTGCAGGCAACGCGGCCGGAAGAATACGTGTTCTTTGTCGCGGAGGAAGCTCTGGTTTTATGCTGCACGTCGTCTGGCACGTCGTCGTCCACGGTTCTCCTTCTTTTCCATACCGTTTTTTTTTCTTTTTTTTTAAATAATGAAATGTTGTGTAGCCTCTCGCAAACAGTTCGGTAGTATGACCGGATCTCGCCCACCGTATCGTGGCGCCTAGTTCATGCTCGGTCCACCATGCTTAATTGTGCCATTGTTACTTCAGGTTGCCGCACGGGCCTTCTGACTGCTCTATAATGAGAAATGTCGGTGGTGTTTTGTGAGGACTTTTATTTGCTTGAAGGGCTGTATAGCCTGTGCTGGCTAATTAGACTGACCCGCTCCCCCAGTAGCTGTTACGTTGGGTTAATGTAATGTGTTCATTGGATGCAAGTGCAATCGGCTAGGCGGCGAAAATAAACTCGGGAACTATTTTATTTTGATGGCATCCCTTAATGGCGGCCTCTTTTTGTTCCGCCGTATGCAAAGTCGCCGTGGAGCTTTTACCAGGATTCAGCCGTGGTTGTGAAATGAAGCGTCACGCGGGCAGCACTTTTGTAGGCAATGTCTTCAGGAAAGAAGCGACGCGGTGAGAACGCGAGCTTGCATCACCACGCGCACTACATTCGGCGTCTGATGTGCGAACCTAAGCGGCCAAGAAAAACTTATAATTTCATGGAAATTGCTTCTCTGTGCATTCGTGTCATCGCACTTTTTTTTTCTTCTTCTTCGTCTGAATTCCATTCTTTTTATTATTCGCGTGCGTCTCTGTATCCCGTTTGCAGGAAATCAAGCTTTCATTTTCGTTTGAGTTGTCGCTGCCCTTTTATTTGCTGAGTCAGGATTGCGTTGGTATAGACCCACACACTGCTGGAGACGGCCGGAAGGTATTGCGTCACCATCTGCGGGTCAGGGTGGCAGTTGTCTTCATGGCTGGGTGCTTCAAACGCTCGTCCGCAGTTTGTCAAAGCTTTTGACCCCAGGGGTGTTTGCCTTTCGCTGTGGCATGACTCGCGGTGGTGAAGTATAGCGGCGACGGCGGTTTCTCGGCAAGCGGCGAGCTTAAAACACTTTCTTGCATCCGCGCGCAGGTCCGCCTTGCTGAAAGCGAGTATTACCCGCTAGCGTTTTCCACCAAGGGTGTTTTTGCACAGCTGGTCCGTGGTGCTTGTGGCAAGGCGCTTTCTTGGCAGGACTGTGGCGAGCTGTTCGTGCAGGCGATGCGCGCGAAGCTATTCGAAATTGCCTTCGTAGCCCGCGCGCATTCTTCTCAAATCTGGTTTCATTGTGGGCTGCTTTTCTCTCGGGCGGTCATTTTCCTCGGTTGCCTGCCTCACTTGATCGCCTGCTGCTGCGCCGTTCTTGCGGTGTAGACGATGCAGGAAAGGAATCGACTGAGCCGGCGAATGGAAGGGACCGGGATGATTTGCGCTAACATCTGCAATAAGTCTTCCGGGAAAAATCCGATACATGTTTTGAACAATGGCTGTACGGGCTCTTGGTGGCATTCTCTGGGGTAAGTGCAAAAATCTGAAAATAGGTGGTTCCGGGGAAAAAAAAAATTATATGTATAGGATCTAAATTTAGTCGTTTGAAGTGCATGGATGCTTCCCTGTTTGTCTATAGATTACAGACGTGCGAGCAGAATTTTCTCGAGAAGGCAAGCATTTTTCGTGCTATTGTTTGCTTGGAGAGGATCATTTTGCTTACCAACGATTCCGTGCGCAGCCAAGCGGAGAATGAAAGCAGTTGATTGTGGTAAAGTTTGCCGATTTAACATTGTCTTTATTGGTAGTGCGAAGTCAGCATGAGGCATAACATTTTTTGAGGACACCTTTTTGTGGCAGCGCGTGATTCTGCGAGTCTGATGTGTCAAGAAGGGCTGCTTGCTGAAGGGCCATCCTTAAAGCGGCCGGGAGCTGGCGCGGTTCCTACTTGCACACTGCTCACAGAGTGTAGTTTCGTTCTCTGTTGCCTCTCCGGTTCCCTTCTATGACTTTGATCCGGCTCTTCGCTCGACGTCTGAATTGCAGCTTGGGCGGAGTGATATTTTGCGGTTTTTCGATAGCTTTCTGTTGGAGATTGCTGTCACTGCGCTTACTTTCTAGTGGCTGTGCAGTGTCCATCCAGGTTCTTGTTCTTTTTCTTATCGTTCTGTAGTGAAGCTTCTAGCCTGTATTGTCTTTCACGATTTGAGTGTTGCCCTCACCTCAAGCGTACCGGCGTTGTTGCGAATGATGGGGATAGAAAATCACTGAAACAAATACTACCAATAGCGATAGGTAGACGTATAGAAAAAAAAGAAGCAGTTGAGTGGATAACACTGTGCGATACCGTTTTGCATAAAGAGAGGCGAATTAACTTCTGTTTGTGGCGTTCTCGTCTTTTACGTAAGTCTGCGCCCCTGCCGGCAAACCCAACCGAGACAGCAGTTATCTTCGACTGAGTTGTTCGCATGAGTGGCAGCAAGCCCTTTTGACCGCACGTTCATGTCTTGTGCAGCTGTCGGAATAACTTGCCCAAATCGGGGCGAAAAATAGGCTCAATTGTTTGCCCTCTAATAGCCTTCAACAAGGCCAGCGCAGCACCGGCATTATTCCTGTACGGCGTCGTACTGTGCGTGTTCGTTTCGTAACTGACCCATATATACCCCTCGCCTTTGCAGCTGTGCCCAAACTGCAGCATTCTCTTACTGCAATCGTGTTTGCTGAGCCGCGCAGCGGGCGCCTTCTGTCAGTTTCCAATTCCATTGCGTACAATCGTTCGCGCTGCCCTATAGTCAGCCGGCTTGTTTGCAGCCAACGCGACGGGCGGCATGCGGCCTTGCAGCTGCCGTTTCTGTTTACGTCACGAAGGGTAGGATTGGAATAAGCGGAAGACTCACAGAACGTTGCCAGGCGGCTTGTTGCGCGTACCTGACTCGTAGGTCGCCGAGTTTTCTACAAGCGACCCGGCTGGCGGATCTGTGATCATAAACTCTGAGCAGCGCTGTGCGTTCGCGAGTCTCTTTTCCGCCAAGTGCTGCTTCGAGGCCTACTTCGCTTTAACCTCGTCGTGGCGGAAAGTTTCGCTGCATGGATAATTCCATCGCCATAGTTTCGAGAAGCACTGTGCGATTTAAATTAAACGCGGCCCTTGATTCATATCGCCGCGCCGACCGTTGGGAAGAAAGGGCTTGATGTATTTCTTTTAATCAGCTTCTTGTTGTGGGCCGTAGATTACGCGCGCCGTTGTTCCCCCTCTCCCCCGCGTCTTTTTTTCATGAGCGAGCGCGGCCCCTCATGAATACAAGGAATGAGCGAGCGCGCAGCGAAGCGAAATGAGACGCCGATTCCTGTTTAGCTTAATACTCTTTCGAAAATGAATCGTTAAGTTAGCTTCATGAATAAATAACTGCCCTGTTTGCATTTCTGAGCCGTTCTCGGCGCACCTCGTCGCGGCGCACATATACTTGCCTTTCTTTTGATTCTCCCTGTTGGGTAAATGATGGTCTGGCTGTTCTCATCGTAGGGGAGAGGAGCGCGATTGTATCTCTTCTCCCCACTCACGGCCCTTTCTGGTAACCATGGCAACGGAATTGCTTCGTTGTGCAGCTAGAAATTGTTTTTATGATCCGAGAAAAAGCAGTCGAAGGCCTTTCCCTCCGCCGTGGTACTGCGGCCGCGATACAAAGACGAGGCCGATCTGCCGCTCCTCCTCCGTGTTTCGCGAGCGGCGCTGGGAGCCGCTGCGCGCTCTTTGCGCCATCTGGGGGCAGCGGCGGCTACTGCACTGTGGCCGCCGCGTCGACGACGGAAAAGTTGCCGACGCCGAAATGCTGCAGTAGTTTACGTAGTATTTCGCACGGGAGGAGGCGAAAGGGGGAGGGGGGGGGGGGGGGGTGCTTGGAAGAGTCTCCTGTGGTCATTTTCATTGAACGTCGGACCTTGGCGGCACGGTTGGACTTGCTTTAGTTCATGGCCTGAAGGGGCGCTATTCCATGGCTCGCTAAGACCAATGAGGAACCTGATCTACCTACTCCATGAATCACTTAACTGGTTTTTGTCGCACTTTACAGCGTGTGGCAATAACACGTTCGCGAACACGCAGTGCAATTACGCAAAAACTTCTATTCCTAGCGAAGCCATTGACGTCAGTAACTGTTGCAGTGGTCTGGCATTGATGAAGCTGCAGATGTAGTAATTCGTTGTGCACATTAGGCACGCCTCACCGAATTCCGGCCAGTGGACGTAATAATAATAATAATAATAATAATAATAATAATAATAATAATAATAATAATAATAATAATCCCGGCTACGTCCGCTGCAGCACAAAGACCTCTGCCATTGTTCTTCAATTAACACCCACCTGCGACAGCTAAGCCACCCTGTGAATTTGCCCGACTGACGCCCCCCTCCCCCTGTCCCCGCTACGTTTACCTCCTCTTGGAATCCACTCCATGACCCTAAGAGACCATCGCAGAGTTGTTTTTTTTCCCAAATTAAGACATTTATTTAACAGGCTACTTCATATACATGGTTGTTACAGAAGCACTGCGCCCATTTTGTTTGTTGCTATTGTTTGTTTTGCGACAAAAATATTCGATGTTGCCTGCAATAAATAATAATAATAATAATGCTTTTATAAGTCACATAATAGTTTGTAATAAGTAATTTGCGAATGTCGCTTAGTTACCAGGATGTATGCCAATACAGCTCTCCCTTGTACAGGCAGGCAGGCGAAAAGGAGCAACATACGAACGATTTCGGCAGCCATATTCTTGTGGGCATGCTGACGCAGCCCACCTGTCGTCACCACTCAACAGTACGCTGGCAGTTACGGGGGAGAGGCGCCTCAAGTTCGCTCCGGTCTTATTCCAGCGCAGCGATGCCCGCCTGTTTGTTCGGAGCAAGTTTAAGCCGCCGCAAGCTCTGATGCGATCCCCACCTGCTAAATACGATAAATACACGGGCTCCTCTCAGCGCGGCGCCGCGAGGGTGGCGGTAGTCGAAGGGCGCGGAATTTTAGCGCTTAATGCCTTTAACCGGTCGTAAAATTAACGAAGCCTCCATAAATATGTAGGATGATAGAAACTAGGCTTGTTTGGAACGACGGACGTCGCCCTTGAGAGCGAGCTGCAGGATTTCCGCTCGCTGCGGGCAGAGCGCCATCGCTGCCGCTTAAAGGGACTATGAAACAAATTTATTGAGATTATGTAAAGATAGGCAATCCATCACTCGTCACTCCAGCGCAAGAATTTTTGAGCTAGCATCAATAACAACGAAGTTATAGGCGATTAAAAATCACCCTCCTCCTCTCCCCCCTCAACTCGTACGCGCGGGGCACCATGAAAAAATAAAGAAAACAGCTCCGGGACTGGGCTCCGCCCATGAAAACGTCATTCGCTGACGTTCGGTTTACAACTTCCGGTTGTCGCACTCGCGAGGAGCAGCGTGCGTCGGCAGCGTCTCTCCGGTCTCGGCGCTTTCTTGGATTGCGGCGCGCGTCGGGTTTCTTTGCTAGTTGGCAGAATGGACCCGGACCTGTTCCCGGCTCACACAATGTTTTATTTTTTTGTGCGCTGGTTCGGCCGTCACACCGATGCTGCCAAGTCTTGGTGTGAAACACCGTGCATATACTGAGCCTAGCTCTCGAATGATGTTGGACACCCGGCTGCGGGATCGCAAAATCGCGCCGCCCGACTTAGAACACAAGGAACATACGGTATTACGGTCGTAAAACGGACGGGAGAGTCAAAGAAGGTCGGGACCGAGTCTGCATGTCGAAGCAGCAGCCGAATGTGAACAGCAGCAGTACGTAGCCGTCAGGCCAAGGCCCTCCGCGACAGCTAACGCTTCGAATTCGTCCTGTGCCCTAAGTAAATGCGGCACATTTTTTTAAGTTCTCGTAGATAAAATTGTCTTCCATCGCAGATCATATCGTGTAAACGTCCATACCGATCGCTGTAAGCTGGAAACTCACCTTCCCGGCGGGAAGAAACAGTGTCGGCAGCGACTTCGGTCAAAGCTTCAGCTGCTTGACATTCATGTCTGACTATCGAACGAGCGCTGGGTTATAGTAGTAAGCGTCAGGTGCGAAGTGTCGACCGCAAACGCGGAGTCTTCGGCGTGCGTGCGACGCTGGCAGTCCGATGCGCTCCATCCAGGCTGCTCTCTCACGCACGTCTCTAGGAGTAACATGCCTGAGTTCAACACCTCGCCAGTCACTGGGTTTGCAGCCGACGACACAGCAAGGCGTATTCATCTTGGGCGGTCGAAAAAGGCACTGCTAGTGGCTCCCGAACTCGCGACAGAAAGAGGCGGCAGAGGTAAATTAAAACCATATGCGCGAAGGCAATGCCCTCGCTCGCGCTTGCCCCAGGGGGTCGCGCGGCAGCTCGAGCAGACGATTTTCACCGCTACCGGAAGTGTGCCCGTGACGTCGAAGCTGCGGCGGCTCTAGCGAATGACAGCGTGTGGTGGCCTGCCGACGTCATGGGACTAGTGACGTCTATCTTCCCGGTTTTGGTTTCAGAATTGCTCCCTACGAAGACACCAAGCGGCCCGCGAATTTTGAAAAACACGGTTTTTAAAAATTCATAATAAATTGCCGGCTGAGTTCCGAAGACTCATACTTGGTGTCAATGCTTCTGAGCATCACTTCTAACATTTGCAAGCGGCTTTTAATTCTTTTCATGGTCCCTTTAATGTGCCCGCCCGATCGGCCGCCATGAGGCAGCCGTCACTAAAGCGCGTCACCGAATGGGAGTCCTGAAAGGGCCGGCATAATGCGCCGCGCACTTGAGCACGTATACAACTGTTGGTGGTTGTATTTAACGCGGGGGCAACTTGGTGAGGGGTTTCCGCGCTCGAAGCTGAACCGTATGTAACTTGCTGCTGTTGGTTGCGCAAAACAGCCGGCATGCCAATTTCCTCCGCTGGCGGAACGCAGAGGCTTCGTAACACCCCTGACGGCGGCGCATATCACCGAGGTCGCAGTCAGCTAGCTAGCGTGGTGCAGATAAACGTCTTCCACGGTGTCCGCTTACTTTTTCTTTACATCTGTACGACATATAGTGTCCAACACTGAAACACGCTTCTGAGTATTATTTTCTCGCTTTCGACGGAGTGGTTCGTTATTTTGCTTTCATTTTAAACTTTTTTTTTTTTTTTTCAGATGCGCAACTGGTAAAAGAAAATTGCACTCAAGTCAATCGATAAAGTGTCCTGTGTGGCCTGAATTAAGCGTGTTCCGACGTCGTTCCTTTCGTATGCATTGTCTTGTGTCATTTGTGTGCTTGACGGCAGTCTCTGCAACAGCGCTTCCGTCGTTTATCGTTGCAGACATTTCACACACCCAGTTTTGGGGACGAGGAGTTCGAGATTCCACCCATCAACCTGCAGAACGTGGGTGGTCCTACGCATCCCGACGAAGCAGCCACGGCAGAAGTGGTCTACGGATCTCAGGTGAGCTTGCGCTTTACTGCAAACAGTAGTCGAAAGTGGACGACGCGTACCAGAATTCTGGGCTGCACGAGGCGAACGGCTATTATAAAGTCGGTACTACTATGTTCATCAGATACGAATGCGACGCCGTTTTATCTGAAGACGTCTGATTCGTATCGGGTGTGCGTTGGCGGCATCGCTCTCATGTTTCACCGTGATGCCGAGCCCTTACAACTCGACACAGGCGCTGATTCCATACGTTGCATAGTTTCGTCTTCAATTTGTGCTGCTGATTACCGAAAGCACTGCAATAGCTCTAAGCCGGTTTTGAGTAAATATTTGTCAGTTGCACAGTAAGTAATGAGAAAATTTTAAATCCATAGCGCCTGACGGCGAAAATAATCATGAAGAGGAGGGCAGACAGAGCCCCTCTTTTAATCGTTCTCATTGTTGTGCGTCCCATAACTTGGCGATGTGGTTGCCTAATTTCAGTCCCATTTATATGCATGCCTTATTTCACATTCTAAGGTGAAGCAAGACGTAACGATGGGGCAGAAGGTTTTTTTTTTTTTTTGCTCATACCCGTCTTCCTGATCAGGACATGTTAATGGCGGCTTACCTGCCCCCACTGTAATTCTATTGCAATAATTATACTGCAGTGGGAGTACATTGTGAGATTACGTGGACGATTGAGCCTGCAGACTCATTTGGCCGTCTGTCGCATGTGATGACGCTGTTCGGCCAAAGCAAATTTTTACAGCATAGACCAGGGGTTCTCCTCTGAGCTCGGCTCTA
This sequence comes from Amblyomma mixtum, assembly GCF_055824585.1. Lineage (NCBI taxonomy): Eukaryota > Metazoa > Arthropoda > Arachnida > Ixodida > Ixodidae > Amblyomma > Amblyomma mixtum. The sequence continues at coordinate 172,705,459 of NC_143014.1, forward strand.
ATTCCAGGCCTCTAAGGCACTGGCAGATCTGTGAGCAGCTGCTAGGGAACAAAGCGGTGCGTGCCGCTCTCGTTGCCTGAGTCGGTGCCGTCGTCGTCTCCCCTGTAGCCGATGGCTCCGCAGACGAGCATGGCCCAGGCCCTGGGCTCCCCCATGGCGGGCGGAATGATGGAGCACCCCCAGCAGCACTCGTACCAGGGGCCCGCCGACATGTACCACCACGCTATGGGCATGCCGCCGCCTCCGCAGTCCATGCATTTACAAAGGTAGGTTTCCGGGCCATCGGCCCTCTCCGGCTCGCTCGTCCGCATCCGTGCGTTCGCGATCCTGCCTGCTCGGGGTGGGTCCGGCTGCCCAGGTGAGGATACACCGCGCGTCAGCGGCATTGAGCGCATGTGGGACCGGTGCACGGGCCCTCTCTCTCTCTGTCTCTTTTTACTTTTTAGTTAGTTTAGTTTAGTTTATGGGGTTTAACGTCCCAAAGCGACTGAGGCTATGAGAGACGCCGTAGTGAAGGGCTCCGGAAATTTCGACCACCTGGGGTTCTTTAACGTGCACTGACATCGCACAGTACACGGGCCTCTAGAATTTCTCCTCCAAAGAAATTCCATCCGCCGTGGCCGGGATCGAACCCGCGTCTTTCGGGCCAGCAGCCGAGCACCATAGCCACTGAGCCACCGCGGCGGCTCTTTTTACTTTTTGGTCGCCTCAAATCTCACGCACTTGGAAACAATATTTTTACGCGGGCATTTGCGTCACTGGATTCGGCGGCAAGTTAACTAGCGTTGCACTTTCTTGCGTTAACTCGTCGTCCATTTGGAAAAAGCGGGCGGTGGCCCTTTGGCGGAGTTATTTCATTCATTTCTGCTCAAAAAAGACAGAGAGAGAAAGGCCGCTCGTGGGAGAAGCAGCTTGTGAACAGCTACCGCAGCTGGCACTGTGCGCGCGGCGGTGCGCTTCTGCCGCCTTCCGCTGCGAGCGCTTGTGGTGCCTGTCCCATTGGCGATGGGCTGGTCCTTAATCATTAATCGCTGTGCTGTTGACGTAGGCGCTGTTCCAAGCGCTGTTCTCTTGACAAGCGCTGTCGAGTTGCTTCTGGTAGCTGAGTTTTACCCATTGGAACTTGCAGGTCACACTTCTGATTGGAATGCCTATTGTTTCTGCCGATACATGACAGGGCGGTCTAATAACAAAATTGTAATTTCAAAATTCTTTGTTTGATCCTACTACAGCTCTTTATTAGCAGCCACCACATCCAGGACCACAGCCTAGAATACGAGGCAGACGTGGAGCTCACGTTTCATTTTGTTATTTTTCCCAGCTAAACACAACTCCTCGTCTTAGGCAAGGATAACATCCTGATCAGTTTTAATGCGCTAGCTCTTATGGTGGCCATTCCCCGCATTTAGCCGTTGTGTGTTTGTCTGTCTGTTTGTCCGGAAACGGTTTTTTGGCAGGTTGCTCACCTGCCCACCGTGTCAGGCGGCAGCTCAATTAATCGTGAGAGGCTGCTCGGGAAGAGCAACCTGGGTCGCAACCCAACCCAAGTTCCACCGATGGCAGCACCTGCCACGGAAGGGCAGTGGCACACTGCTTGCACCACTGCACCACTGCGCCAGGAAGACTCCCAGGGATCTATGAATGGAGAGAATGACCAGTGCCTCATATATGGGCATTAACCGCTTATCGCTATCAGAACAACCGCCATCCGCGAACACTGGATCTGAACACAGAAATAGAAGTGAAAACCGAACTGCTAGTGAGTGCACCGAATTCGCATTTGGCCTAACTGCACAAATCGATCATCATTTTTTTTGCTGCTTGAGGTCACTTAATGATGAAATAGCGGGAAATGAGTGATGATGGATCATATTAGGTGGTTGCCAACTCTCAGTGCTGCTTGCTCAAGTCGCCCCTGGTGGTGTGAAGTTGCTTGCCGTGAATGCGTGCGAGGGGCGGTTCTGCTGCAATCAGCTGCACCGACTCAACCGCGCAACTCTTTAAGGCCTAAATTGTTAGAATGTATTGGAATGTTTGGGATATTCATGCGTAAAAATACAGGCGCATAAATATCAAATCCGCATAAGCCAGTATGGCTTGTGCGCGGGACTGGACAGTCTCGACTACTGTATTTGATGAACAATGGCTCAGTTGGAAGGTACTAATAAATTAGCGTAAGTACGTCTCACGATCTAAGGATAGAAAGTTAAACCAACTTCCGACGAGAAGCATGCCATGCCAACAGTACACAAGGAAGTAATTACAGAGAAAGTTATGCGATAGATCTCAGCAGAAGTGATACAGAACACAAAGAGAGAGAAATAGCATTAACACTCTCACTGCTAAAGGAAATACAAGCGCATGATTCTTACTTGAACTCAGGTGGCATGCTCGTTATTTTCGAGATGAACGTACAGAATTGAAACTTATTCTAGTGGAATTTGTTTTTGTTACTTTTAATCCAAGGTGGCAACTTGCAACATGGTGAAGCTTCGATTGGACAGGTCCACATGAGGTGTGATTTAGGCAAAGCTACCTGTCACCACCGATCATTTGTTGTGATGAATCGTTTCCGTCAGTTTGCGTCGGTGTAGGTGTGCTGAAAAGAAAACGCCCCACCAAAGTGCCTTAACTTTTCTGCTCTGTATCGTGCGACGCCTTTAAGACCTCATTTCCGTTTGCAGATAAGAAACAAACAAGGTGAAACTTTCAGGGCAGTCAGTGTAGGCGGAGTGGCAGCTGACTTGACGGCGGGTGTGTTCTACTCTTTTCCTTGTTAGTCGCGCCGTTTTCATTACATCTTCAAGCATGAACCAACCAGCCCAAGCAAGACTTTGCGCGGACTGCGTTCTCACTTCCCGCGCCGTTGGTGCCCTCCGGGTCACGTGGCTGCGGCGGTCCTTGCACCGACAGAACGTACGCTCGCGTCGTTGCTTGGTCGACGTTCCCCGTCACTTTCTGCCCGTCGGGGGCAAAGCCGGCACCTCCTGGGCTGGTCGAATGCCACTCGCACGAACCACGCCGGCTTTCGCGAGGCGCGTTCGGTGCGATGCATCTTTCTCGCGTCTTTCTCCCAGGCCGTCTTTCTTCTCCCTTGTATTGCTTTCGTGACTACGCCCCTTTTGCGAAACGTCCGTTTCGACGTGTCGCGCAACTAATGCGCCCTCTTTTCTTGCGGGCCGAACGCTTCCCTCGCCCCCGGATTTCGACATCGTCTCTTTGCACGGTTCCTTTATCCGAGCTTACGTCACGTAGCACGCTTGCCGCGTTACAGACGCCGCGCAGTTGACCTTGCGTTCGAAGTAGGCTTTTACGAACGTCGGCACGGCGACGTGCCGCAGCTTTCGCACTAAGTTTCATTTTCGTGTGGGCAGATGTCGAATTCGACAACGCACCCGCCCAATGAGCCGGCAGAGTTCTGACCCTTCACGCTAGAGGGCTGTTGTAGGCGCTCGTAAGCATTGTTTTGGCGCGTGCTTTGTACATTAAAAATTGCACGGTATGTTTTGTACATGGGCGGACCCATGGGTCTACATTCCGTACTGGTTTACTTGCACTCGGTGCATACATTACTGTTAACATCAGTCTTGTCGCTTCGAGCTGCTAGAAACAATGAAGGAGATTGATGCCTCACAACTTGCCGACAGTTGAGCGCAGGCTAAAAGCTTAAGAGGACAGCTTTGGAACGTCGCCTCACATTCGCAGCTTTCGCTCCTCTGCGAACAGACTGTCAGGAATCAGGTTGCATATCTAACCTGCCGTTCGCCATCGAATTGGCGAGTATGATGCCTCGCAACGAGGTCTTGCGACCGTCCGCTCGGTCGTGTGTCGGCAATTAGGCTGCGCGCCGGCCGGTGACCCAGTGGCGCCTCCCGAAGTGAGCTGCTCAGCTGCGCACCGGGTGAGTGCGTGGTCGCGGCCAACAGGCGGAACCTTGACACGGTGCGCCACAGTACGTGCGGCCAGCGCGTTCTTGGCTGACCGCTGTTTTAAACCCTATTGTTGCGGGTAGACCATTAGGAGCCGTCGTTTACCCGGCGGGCTTAGTACGCGGCATAGCCACCTGCTAGGACCGCTTCAGTCGTAGCCTCGTGCCTTTCTGTCAAGAGTTATGCTGTGCGCGATGCGCGCGAATGGTTTGTGCAGCTTATTTTGGAGTTGGAATTAAAGGGAACTGCGGAGTGGACCGTTTTCCTAGCAGCGGCATGTCTTCGGGGTACCGAATGCAACTTGGAGCGCGGTTTAACGCCTCTGTAGTGTGCTGCTGTGTGCCGCTGATTTCACGTCGAACCGCTGAAGGCGCCTCGCATGGCTCAAGATCCTACGCTTTTGATTGCCGCGCCGACATTTGGTTTGTCGCAAAATATCCCTCATGATATCGCCCAGCGGTTACACATCCTATTGCGTAGCCGTCCTTCGTAGGTGTTCTTCACGCGCCCTAATCAGCACGCTTGCGCAGTTGGGCGCGCTTTTGTTGCTTTCCAGTTGGAAACACATGCGGAACTTCGATTAGGTGTCGGCGTACAATTAGCCAGGTCAGCCAGGTTGCTAAGCAGAAAGTGGGTACCTTAGAAGCCGCGCGTGCGACCGCACCGAGGGCAGAAACACGGACCTCTGTGCTCGTTGCGCTGAGTTTCTCCATGCCTTGTGCATGCGTTCAAATAGCCGCCTGTTCTCTTCCGATTACGTCGCTTGACTCGCGCTCTCCGCGCGCTTGCTGTTGAACGGTAAGCGAGGGCCTGCCTGTCCGCAGTGCGCACACCGGAGGATGCATTTCTAGATTCTCTCTCTCTCTCTGTCTCTCTCCCTCCCTGTGAGCGTGCGCCAGTCAGCTGATCACTAGCCTTACTCAGACGATCAGGCTCGGTTTCACACGTCTCATCGGCAAAGCACAAACTTCACACCCGCTTGATTATTTTTAGTGATCACTGAGTTGTAACAAAATCGACTACCGTTGAGATGCGGTGTCCACAAGCCAAGGGCCCGCGTTGTAGCTTTTTTGCGCGTGTATGTGATGAGTAATATAATATGCAGCACATTTTAAATGGTCGTTTCCGTCCTGTACAACTGGCTGCGAGCCCTTATAGATTACCGCCATGCTTCCCCATTGCCCGAAAGGCTTTGCCATTGCGTAGAGCACCGCTCCCACTTGCACGCTCATTTTCTTTCGTAACTCAATGGCCAATTGTTGTTGCTGTTTACTCACAGTGCTCAGTGGTGTGCAGAAAAACTCAACACGGAATGCCTGCGCGATTGGTCGATAGTCAGAGTGCCTCGAAATTGTTTGTTTACTTGGATGCTTTGGGGATTGGGGCGTTACTACCGCACCAGTGTGGCCTTGCGAGTACTTTTTGAACGGGTTTGAAAGTGCGCAGTCTTCCGGACAGCCTTGTTTTCTTCATGCACAGCAAACTGAACTGTTTGGAACGCGTGGCTGCGTTAAGCATCACGTTTTTCGCCTGGCATTGATAAGTCTCATGGATGTCAACCTTTTGACATTTAACCAACGAACCTTTTAACATTTAATGTTTTCCTAACGGTGCTGCGTTTCGGCGGAGCGCCGCTAGCGACACAATTGGTATGTGACGGACAGAGATGAATAATTTGCTTGCGAAGCTCTGTTTCTTGAAAATAAACCCTATAGTATAATATGCTGAGAACGCGTTCGTATTACCTGAAACATTTTATGCGCACTAGCGATGTTTCATTTAATGTCACAATTTAATGGCGCTTAATTTTAACGTGTAGAGAGTCGGGTAAGGTTAGGAAGTTTGCAGGGATAGGGTAGAGGCCTTCGCCCTCCAGTGGGCATAGGTCACCGCTGATGACGATGATGAACTGCTGCTTGAACATCGTGTGTGCACCACAGTTGAGCAGAATTAAATTAAGCGCATTGTATTAGCCCTTTAGAGGATAATGTAAGAATTTTCTCTCCAGTTTTAGTCCTGCTATAATGTTGCCGTCCAGCATACAGCATCACCTAACAGTGACAGATCTAACTTTCTGAAATGTTTTATCAAGGCGCTGGTTTTATGCTTAGGGATCTAAAGCGTAATTTACAGTTGGGAATGTAAAAAAAAAGAACAAAAAGATACATGTTCTAGCTTTTTGTTCAAGGATTCTAATGTCTTTCAAACGCAATGGTTCGCTTTATTACCAAGTGTCCGATCCCGCAGTCGTGTCATTAGAAACGCCGTTGAGCATGTAAAAAAAAACTTTTCTGTCAGTGAACACGCTTGTTTCTATGTATGCTGATGCTGGGTAAACAACTATACAGGGTGTTTCAACGAACTTGTGTCAGGCTTTAAAAAAAAAAAAGACAGTGCCGTCTACGAAGATTCCACTAATGCAGTGCTGTAGGCAGTCGTCTGGACTAGGTCAGCATCTTTGTCTAAATGCGCCTGATTATTAAGAAGGTAAATTGGCTGACTTTTTATCATTAACCTTAGCCTCAAAGTTTTTATATAGAAATAATAGAGCACGTTGAAAAACGCCTATCTCAGTTGTTTTCTTGAAATTAATTTTGCTCTGGTGCCATTTGTAGAGCTTTAAGCTAAGCCTACAGGATTTGAAAATTGTCACTTACTATGCGCTCCTGCTTCTCCCCTCAAACGCATCCCAGCAGAATGGACAAGGCTACGCAAAACGGCAATAAATAAACATGGAACTGGCCACGAAGATGATTCCGCGATGAGCATGCAGTAGCGAGCTCCAGCGCTGCGGACAAGCGCACTGGCGACTGTGAGAATAGTTTTCCCTACGCAGCGCGTCAGCTTGCGTCCAGTACAGTGCCATCACGGATGAGAAGAGATATGTTTAAAAAAAGCAAACATCACCACATCAAACATTTTTTGTTTAACACACATGGTTACTTTTATATCGCTAAGCCTGTCAGCTGTCCGAATCCAGGTATACTCTCGACAATCTTGCGCGGTGCAACATCCCACATTTATTTCTATTTTAATATCTTGTATTTGTACGTAGTGTATACTGCCGCCCTAACCCCTATCCTTTCTTCTATCGCTCCAGCCTTTCTTTCCTTCTCCCTGTCCTCTCCGTCTAGCCGCAGCTCAGGTGCTTCAGGTTTCCATGGCAGATGCCGCGGCTACCAACATCTGTTCCTTCATTTTTTGTTTTTATTTTTGTTAACAATAAATAGCCACTAACAACAACAACAATCCAGAAGCGACCCCAAAGTATGCTGCGTTTTCTCGATAGAATTTGGTGGGGCGAACATCGTCGCCCATGACAGAAACTTCGTGCACCTTCTATTTGCCGTGAACATGCGACGCAGTGGAGCTGCAGTGACGATTCGCTAGTGAAGCGATCGGTCCCCGCTTCGGTCGTCGAGTATAAAACTCGAGTTCTAAAACTAATTTTTTGCCGTCCAACGCGGTCGCGCCTATGCTTCAGCATCGTAGTTCAACAAAAGCTAAGCGTTTACGCTTTTTGCGGAACCGTCGCTGTGACCGATGGCCTATTTATTCATTGCCCCTTTGTGGCAACCGCTTTCCTTTCATCGTGGTGTGTTTCAGGGGGTCTAACATCGCGACGCGGATCTCATAAGCCACGTGACAGTTTTTAAATGTCGCGGGCTTTTTTTAAATCTAGACAACAGGAACCACGCTATAATTACTTTGGAGAAAACTACTTAATTAAATCGTCATTTCTCAACATCTTTCACATCGAAAATTTCTCGCTAAAAGTTTACGATCAAAAAGCTAGCTAGTTTATATTGATAATTAGCGAATCAGCCACATTTCAATAATGACCTGGTCAACACGCCTGCCTACAATTCTTCACTAGATGAGTATTAGTAGAGCTCAATTACTTTCTTTTTAAGTCCTTGCAAAAGTTAGCTGAAACACCCCGTATATGAAGACGGTATAGTGAGCGCACGCCGGCAGCTGCGAGACAATATTTTGTCGAACAGTGCAGGTAGGTGTCATCCTTGTCTCATGCGTTCGGGACTGTTGCAGTATTCTTTTGCCAATGTATGCATAGCTGGGGGCTTTTACGCGCGCACGCACGCGCAGAAAAGTACCGATGCTCGCCGCCATGCTGTGAGGGCTGCCACTTTTTCGCCGCCGTACTTGTACGCAGAGGCGTCGACGTTCTTGAACTAAAGAGAACGTTAAAAAAAAAGGCGATTTTTGTTGTTAGGCCAAAGATGCGCTATCACTTCTGGTTCGAACCCGACCAGATGCGCTAGCACTTCGGGTTCAAACCCGACCGCGGCGGCTGCATTTCGATGGAGGCGTAACGCAAAAGGCGCCCGTGTGCTGTGCGATGTCAGAGCACGTTAAAGATCCCCAGGTGGTCGAAAATACACCGGAGGCCTCCACTGCGGCACCTCTTTCTCTCTGTCTTCTTTCACTCCCACCTTCCTCCCTTCCCTTACGGCGCAGTTCAGGTGTCCACCGTGGTGAGACAGATGCGCCATTTCCTTTCCTCAAAAACCAGTTTACCAATTTTTGCGCTAGCAGTTCAATTTTCACTTCGGTTCCGGTGTTCAGATCCAGTATTTACGGATGGCCGTTGTTCGGATAGCGATAATGGCGTAATGCCCATATACGCGGTGTTGGTCATTCTCTACTTTACATTCAAAGATCCCCGGGAGTTGTACCACTCCTGGCACTTTGGTGCAGCACCTATGACAGGCACTGCCATCGGTGGGGCTTCTGTGTTGCTCTTCGCGAGCAACCTCTTGCGACCAATCATTAATTGAACTGCCACCTGCGGGCAGGTGGGACTTGGCACCGTCGCAGGTTGCACACAACTCGATGGGCAGGTGAGCAGCCTGCCACAAAGCAGGCTTCAGACGGACGGACGGAGGGACGGACGGACGGACGGACAACGCCCTAATGTGGGGAATGGCCACTATAAGTGCTATCGCACTAGAAACGACAGACGATTTGGTGTGGTTAGGCCAAATGCGATTTAGGTGCACTAGCACTTCGGTGATACTTTGGTCGAATGCGTCATACCTTAAGGCTATATGACGCGATTGCGATTGTGGGTTAATGCCGATATATGCAGAATTGGCCATTCTCTACTTTGCATTCATAGATCCCTGGGAGTCCACGTACCACTCCTTGGCGCAGTCTTGTACGCCCCATGTTGCTCTTCCCGAGCAGCCTTTCGCGACCAAGCATTAATATAACCGCCACGGTTAGCAATTCGCTCACAATCCAGTGGACAGGTTATGATGACGCCGCTCAGTGGCGAAGTCGGTGAGTGCGGGTCTTAGTGCTAGCGCGCCAAAACTAATTAAATGCAACAAACATTTCTGAAATATAAAACAAGCACACGATAAATTTAGCAACAGATAAATTATGCATACCAGTTACGCGGTCGCGGAAAATGATACATCGATAGTGCAGAAATTTAATTAATTGCAGAACGCTTCGTCTAACTTAGAGCCATTTTTTTTTTGTGGCGAAATAAAATTACAATTCTTCGTTTAACCGGCAATACCAGGCCAGATTCCATCGGTACAACCATTTTTTTTTTTTACATTTGCACTTTCCTCACATTACGAGTTTTGGTCACTAAATTTCGAGCTGTTGGGGGCGCGCCCGTGCCAGGGCTTCTCGTGGAAGACGAAAAAGACGAGCGGAGCGCACGTGCCGGCCGGGCGCGTGATTCACGCCGCGCGCTCTTTGACCGCTCGTACTGGAACTCGGCGGGCCGCAGCCATTAGAGCTCCGTGTTCGAGCGATGGACGCACCCCGAGGGAGGCCGGCTCGGCCGGAACGTCCCTGCAGCCCTCTGTTGGCTGCTATATTTCGCCGTTTCGGCGTAAGCACTCAACGCAGTCCCCGCTCTCGCAGTGTGCCGCCCTATGAGGGTACGTACATGGGCCAGTACCCGTCTCCTCCGACGGCGCCGCCGCCGCAGGGAGCACTCATGGGCCCCCCGAGCATGCTGCGTGGACCGGCGCCCAGGGCTGGTTCGGCGGGCAGCGGTTCGCCCCCGGGATCCAACCACACCTCTCCTGGACAAGAGACCACCAGTGAGGACAGCGATGACAGCACGCCGCTTTCACAGGTGCGTTACGCCGCGAGCGCCTTCACAGCCGTAGCCGTGTGCCCGCCGGGGGCTTCGTGAGAGTGCAGTGTCAGAACGTTTGGTCGCAATGGCGCGCGATTTTTCTGAACTTAGACCGCGCCCGTCGTCATTATCAGAAAACTGTCCGTACGTAGGCTTGCAGTCACGTAGTGACCTATATTTCGACTTCAGGCCTCGTCTGTAAGCTTTGGCCATAGGCCTAACCCCAAGGCGTATCGTGTAGGCCTGATAAGCCTAACCGTTTGGCCTCATCCCTATGCCTCAGCGCCTAGCTCATAGAACAGAGCCTACTGCCCCAATTTGCCGCCATACAGTGACCTATATTCCAACTTCAGGCCTCGTAATAAACCTCAGCCGTAGGCCTAACCCCTAGACCTGTCCCGTTGGCCTAACTACTAGGCCTAAACGGTAGGCCTAAACCATGCAGTGACCTTTATTCCGATTTAAAGCCTCTGCCGTAGGCCTAGCTAGGACCAATCCTGTGATCTTTGGCTCTCTGGGGTGCGTTACCCAATATCATCGGCAGCAGCCTGATTGCGTCCAATGCACGCTAAATGCTTGTTCCATATCTCTCCGATTAACCCTGTCCTGTGCCAGCCGCGGCCACCGTATCCCCGCAGACTTGTAAAACTAGTCTGCCCACTTAACTTTCTGCCGGCTCCTGCTACGCCTGCTTCCTCTTTTGATCCGGTCCGTTACCCTTAGCTTCCACCCGTTACCTTCCTTAGCATTACACGCCATGCCCAAGCCCATTTCTTCGTTTTGATTTCGACTAGGATGTCATTAACCCGCGTTTATTCTCTGACCCAGCCTGTTAGGCGTTACCCAGGGTCTTGTTAATAGCACGATGCGTAGCAGATTTGGACCTCGGAATTTTCGAGGGAATAGCGGAGTTTAAAATCCCGGTCCGTAATGCACCGTTACGTGGCCTTCAGCGTGCACCCAGAGCCTGTCATGCGTCTTCACAAAGTCAGGCCCTTGCGCCAGATCTTGTGTTTCTTGTGGACTGCCTTCGAGATGTGTTTGACTGGCATGTCAGTCTCGTTCTTGACAGCCACGATGGAATATGTGGTTTGGCAGGTTATGCTAGTCTAGTACTTCTATTACTAAAGTAATTCGGCGCTAACGTTTCATTCGGGGAGAATTCGATCGGCGAGGAAAATTACTCTGAGCAAATCGCTTGCTTGCTCTGTGGCGCGCAGCGGTTGTCCCCTTTGTGCTCAGCTGGCAGCGAGCGTGGAGGCGACTATTGACGGAGCGGCGGTAATTCTTCGACAGCTCCTGCGCTCCCTTAAAGACCCGGAAGCAGCGGGGCTCTATTCCGCGAGACAGATGGCCGACGCCTTTTCAGAAATGTATGGAGCGCTATTCCGCGTTTGCTGGGCATTTCATCCGCTGTTTTTACGAATGCCCTCTTGGCGGCGACTCTGCCAAAGCAGCCAGTCGTCATCGGCTGTGAAGGGCTGGTCGCCCCCGCATTTCTACACTGCCGCGCATTTTGCGGTTCCGTGCCTTATATCTGTAACCGCAGGCCATGTGACGTGGTAATCCGGGTGTATACACGCAACGATTTGGCTATTATATTGGATTGGTCCGTCTATTGCCGCTGTCCATGGCACTCGTGTATGGAGTCCGGGCGCGATTAGACTATTTAGTCCGCGTGAGGCAGCCGTGCTCTATATCTTTTTAATTAGTTTTATGGCCAGTATCTGTGTAACGTTGTGCCCTTTCCTGCGCAGCTGGTCGGGGGCGTGAAGCGGCCCTCTCCGGAACCACTTATGGACAACGGCGGTGGCAAGGCCGCCAAGAAGGCCAAGATGCCCAAGAAGAAAAAGAAGAGGGACCCAAACGAGCCGCAAAAGTCAGTGGCCTCTGTCTGCTTTGTGCGCGTGTTTCTTGTCGGGCTATTTCTCGCTGCGTACAGCAGCTTGCACGTACGGTTGCGCAGTGGTCGACATGCACGATTAATGTCCTTGGCCGTAGTGGAAGTCCGAGATTCTGGCACTGGCATAGTTCTCGTTCATCGTTTTTGAGGAGTGGTCCCATTCACACAGGACGAGAGCGTTTTTAAAGTAAGCATAGCAAGAGGCGTACGTAGTTGGAGTCACCATTTCTGAAATGCCGTGGAAGCATCGACACCAGGGAGTCCCCGTTAAGTGAGCTGCTCCATTCAGTAACAGTTCACTTGACAGAGGTCGTCTGTTGCGGCTATTTTGACTTGCTTCTGGGGAGCGCTAAATAGTAATCGAACTTGTTTAAAAGTGCTGCTATTCACAGCGTTCAGTGTTCTGCTGTCTTGTGTTATTTGTTGTGAACATTGTAGTACGTGAATGCGTTTCCTGTAGCTTCTCCCTCTGCCGGAATTTCGGAGCATGCAAGCTCGAGCTGACAGCATTTCGCTCTCCACTGCAGGCCTGTATCGGCGTACGCGCTGTTCTTCCGTGACACCCAAGCAGCCATCAAGGGCCAGAACCCAAACGCCAGCTTTGGCGAAGTCTCCAAGATAGTAGCTTCAATGTGGGACGGCCTCGAGGCTGATCATAAGAACGTGTACAAGAAGAAAACTGAGGCTGCCAAAAAAGAATATCTGAAGGCCCTTGCTGCATACCGGGCGAGCCTTGTCTCCAAGGTAAGGAGAACTTTCTTTCTGCTTGCTCTCTGTTGCTTGGCCTGCGTTTTCTCAAGTGGCGTGTATGAGTAAACCCTACTGCGTAAAGCTACAATAGCGTTGTACGTTGAAGCGGGGGCCGCTGACGTCGCTACAAATTCGCCGCTTCAGCGTCTCACGTAGCGTTCCAGCTGTAAAACATTGCATAATTGAAGATTGCTTCTGGATTTCGACAGCTGCTAGACTTAGCGAGCTGTTTGGTCACCGTGAATATTCGGTGTGGCAAATCGCGTAAATTTTGTCATACGCGTTTAGTTGACCGTACGCAACGACTCTGTGGGCAACGAATGCGCATGCGCAGAACGCTGCGTATATCGCAGCGTCTTGCGGGCGTACGCACGCTACAAACCATCGCGCGCGCGCGCTACGGGCACGTTACAGGATGCGTTGACAAGATGCGTTGACGAGATGGCGCCTTCCTGCTCGCCCGCTTCGGAATAAGTACATTTCACCGCTGAATTCGTTGACGCGATAGCTCGCTGCAATGGTAGCGGTTTGCTTTTATTTCGCACACTCTCGCCCACATGTAGAAGTATAAGCGATAACTTACCCCCCGTTTTTCAGATAATTTGGCGATTTTCAAGCTCTTAGGCCTAACTAAATGCAGTGCGTTTTCCTCGGAGCAGCGACACCTGGCTTGCAGTGCACCCATCCTCGTTATCAGTAATTACGGATAAAAATTCAACCCAGCGTTGACCTGCTTGGACGTCTTGTCACTAGATGGCGTTACTGTTTACACGTGTCCTGAGGCATGCCTGAGGGACGCTGCGGCATGGTCAAGAAACTGCGCACTTCGTATGGAGGGACCTGTACACGCCTACGGCGCGCGCGCAACAGAGGCGCGCATGCAGCAAAAGCTTCCGAGGCGTCGCGCCGCGCGCCGGCGCGCTGAGCGCCGCGCCGCGTCGGGCGTCGAGAGAGGTGCACATCTCCATTCTCCGGGAACTGGCTCGCGCCGCTCGCGTCTGGGTTGATGTTGCTAAAAGCAGTTCGACTGCCAAGAGTGGTGAGAGGTAGTAATTCGAGTAAATAAATGATTTTAAAACGCGTAGAATGTATTTGGTACACAAATAATTAAGCACGCCTTTTCACTGTGATGCTGTATCGCAAAACCCGCAGCGCCATCGACACTCGCTCGCTCTGTGCTCGCGTGCGGCGCGCGCGGCGCGCCAAATATCTGGCAGGGACAGATCGGAGCGTCAGCGCACGCGCTGCTCGCGTCTGACGCCGCGCGCATGCGCAGACTGGTTCTGGCTGACGCCTGTGACGCCTGGCGCGCGGTGACGCGCGGCGTGACGCCTCGGAAGTGAGATTGGAGTTGGGCCTTAAGGTTGCGTGGCTTCATGCACCGCATAACGAACGAGGGACGTGGCAGTCTGTAAGCAAGCGGTCCTTGTATTTGCCAATATGCTGTGACCTGGCCGGCGCGTTTAATCTGCTCTTAGTTCGCACAGATTGAGTGCGCTGCTGCGCAAGGTAGCAGCCGCGTCCGAGGCCGCGATGCAAACGTGCTGAGTTCTGTGCTGCTGTGCGCAGCGCGTGCCTAAGCGAACTGATTCCGCTGTCGTCACTGTGGGTGATTAGCTGCGTTTCGTGTGGCCTCTTGGCGGCGAGTCGTAATCGCTACTTGTGGTGGTGGTAGTGGTTTATTTAAAAAAAATAAAAATAAAAAAGGTGAAGCAAAAGAGTGTTGCCAGCCGCGACAATTGCTATCTAAAATCTTAAGCACCCGAGCTGCAGCCGACGGAAATGAGAGGGAAAGGGAGAGGATAGTGAGGAGAGTATAGAGGGGAGCGATAGCAAGAAAGGACAGGGGAGAGCTTTGTACACTATTTACAAAATACAAAAGTAATCAAGTTCGCGCCGCTCGCGCGCTAATGTCCAAGCATTGTCAGAAAATAAGTGCGTGCGGCCACTGCGCACAATCACTTACAAAAAAGGCAATAAACTGTATGTACAGTCTTTGTCAAAAGTAACCAGGCTGCATGGTTTGCTTCTAGCTTGTATAGTGGAGCCCCTGTGGCTCTCCTGAAGATTAAAAGGTGTTGGAAGGTGAGAAGACCCCCAGTCCTTACCTTCAACGACCATATCAGCTTCAGGGAAGCTGTAAGGGCTCCACTGTACGCGCTAGAAGCAAACCATGCAGCCTGGTTACATTTGACAAAGACTGTACATACATAGCCGCGCGCACGTGGCGTCCTGTATCGGACTAATCGCGCGCGCGGCACACTGCACTAGCGGCCGGGGTGGGGCGCCCGCGCTACTTGTGTCCCTTCCGCTTCTGCCGCGCCGCCGCGGTGGCTCAGTGGTTACGGCGCTCGGCTGCTGATCCGAAGACGCGGGTTCGATTCCGGCCGCGGCGGCTGAATTTCGATGGAGGCGGAATTCTAGAGGTCCGTGTGCTGTGCGATGTCAGTGCACGTTAAAGAACTCCAGGTGGTCGAAATTTCCGGACCCGTTCACTACGGTGTCCCTCACAGCCTGAGTCACTTTGGGGCGTTAAACCCTAATAAACAAAACCAAACCCACTTCCGCCACCACAAGCAGAGTGCTAGGAGGAAAGGGGTCAGTCCGGAAACGCGCGCACGTAAATCCCAGCAAACCAAAAACCTCTGAGACGTGTAGCTAGACGTCTGTGAGAGGTTTTTGGTTTGCTGGGATGCTGCAGTTGTGCTGCTGCACATCGCTAGCACGGAGCACCGATAAGGCTTAGTTAGAACGCCTCGCTTGAGGCTTTTTTGGGCGAAGCATCGAGGAGCGCATCGTTTGTGATGCCGAAAGACCACCTCATTCGCGCCGTCGTAAGACGTGTGTACCTCGAGACTTTTGGACAGAGAAGTGGTTAATCCCAGCTCATTGTGGACGCGTGGCGCGTCACGCTGCTGCTTACGTCATGTGCCCCATGACGTCATGTACTTTACGTGGAGAAAGTCCTGTGTTTTGTTATCTGTAAATAAATTTTTTTATAGACCTGCTGTGTCCTACTGAAAAATATTCTTGCATATCTAGGGGGTTAGTTGGCGCCAAACCCACTGATCAAAAGCATGGTGTTCCCCTCTTCAGGCTAGTTTGCTTCGGTCAGATCTTGTGTTGTGCCTCGAGCTTGTGTTGTAAATCTGTTGTGAGGTCCTGGTATTTGGCCTGAATGGTAAGAGGACAAGTCAGTTGCTTCATATGTAGTTGTACTGGTCTACGTATGTCTGCATGTTTCACTTTAATGTTGTGTAGTGGGGAATGAAGAGGCACCTATGTGGTAACAACCAGAATTCAGTGAATCATGGTCAGGGTCTGTAAGGGCTGTAGTGGAGAATGAAGAGAAGCCTCTATGGGGCAACAACAGTTCAGTTAAGCAGGGGCAGAGTTATTTGTCCTTGCAGTCTTGCTAGGCGATGGCTCATGAACACTGAAAAAAGAAACTTCACAAAACAGGGTAAAAAAATGCAAGCAACAAAGATACAATATCTTTGCTATACAGCCGCCGTAGTGGCTCAGTGGTTACGAAATTCGGCTGCTGACTCGAAAGACGCAGGTTTGATCCCAGCTGCGGCAGTCGAATTTCGATTGAGGCTATCTAGAGGCCCATGTACTGTGAGATGTCAGTGCACATTAATGAACCCCAGGTGGTCGAAATTTCCTGAGCCCTTCACTACAACATCCCTCATTGCCTGAGTCACTTTGGGATGTTAAACCCCCATAAACCATCTTCACTAAACATGCGGACACCCTTTTTTTGGCAGTGCAGCAGAGGCTGGCAGGAAAGAGGAGATGGTCCTTTGTCCCCGAACTTTCGGAAGTGGGCTCCTCAACATTATGGATCCCACACCTGATCTCCAACTTCCGCCCTCCACCCCCTTGCCTGAACAACCAACCCACTCCCCACGGCACGGGGACAAAGGACTGTTTCCTTCCCTTTCCTGCCTAGCCGCTGCTGCATTGCAATAAAAAGTTCTCTGTGAGAATATCCATCTAAAACTGTAAAAACATGCAATATAAGGATTTTTATGTGTGAATCTGAACTAGATTCTGGGGCAGTTAAATCTTTGCTACTATGTGAAATGTCAGAAGGCCCTGGCTTCCCTTATGGATACGCTGACAAGCCGTTTAGGTTATGCATGGCCATTTTACAACGGCGCAACGGGTGCTTTGTGGCAGGCCGCTGCTGATCACTCGGACACACTGTACGCCAGTGGGCCTGTCAGTTCATCAAGTGCGGTGCCCTCACCACCCCAGGGGAGCCTGTCGCCCCTGCAGAAGAAGAGTCCACTGCTGACCTCGCTGATGGAAGGGGGCTCCCCGCATCAGTACATGGCCATGAGCCCTCCCCAAGGCATGCTTAATGCTCAGCAGCAGGTATGGCCCAACATGGTAAGCACTCACCTTTTCAACATTTCTTTATGAGATTAGTTTAAGCAGCTAAATGCCTCATAATTGTGTAGTCTTACCTATAAATGCTTGGTTCTTAGTGCTTTTTTCAGCATTTGTTTGCATTCAGGATCTAAAAGTGGAGGCATTTGTGGAAGCGTTAGGAGCAAAGCTAATCAACTCACTGGAGCAATTCCATAATGTAAGGGGCTATACGACCCTGAGATTTTTAATGGGTATTTCTACAATTGCTCTCAGAGATGGAGATTTGACATTTTTCTCAGCGTGATTTTTGGTGTTCTTGGCAAAGCTTTATTTGAACTGAACTGGTGGGGACCTCAAAGTAACTAACACTAGTGTGAAGTCTGCTTTGGTCATAATAAATGTAGGCGTGAATTGCAAATGCATTAGCAGTCTTGCTATTCACGCTGGCCAGAATTGTTTTAATTTAGATGCTTGTACTGACATGTTGACCTCACTCTGTACCCTTCATTTAAAGCACCACATGGCACAGAGTCCTTCGATGATGCCCCAGCAGCCACCCCAGCAGGCAATGATGCAGCAGCACTCTCCCCCCCAGCAGATGATGATGGCTCCTGTCTCAGTTGCCGCTCCATCCTACACGGCTGATCTGATGTCTGCGGTGAGTGCCTTGTCTTGTACATACCTGAATGCTAGCACAGTCTGCTATATTGTACTCTCTTTCAAAATATTGTATGCTTGCTTGTTCCCCTGCATGCTTCTTGCCGTAATGCTGTATATTTAAGCATTTGCATTTTTGTCATGGGTGACAGTCTTACTGTCGCATTCTGCAGTTTTCCTTGTTTTCATATATGAGCTCATCTGATTTTTTAATAACCACAAGAATTGTTAGTCTTCCACAAAACTAAGGTGTATGTGCTGTGCTTATGGCTATTGCTAGTGAGTAATTTACTAATTTTCACCAATTTGGCTGTTGCCTTAGACGTACAGGAGAACAACATGAGAGTAGGAGCAGCTTGACTGCAAGCTGTACATTGGGTGCTTATGATGGGCAGTAGCGGAAACTATGCTGGTGTACTTCAAATTCATCATATAAGTAAATAACCTGCAGGCATCCCTTTTTGTTCATATCATACACTGCTATGATAAAGTTAGCGGCAGTTTTGATCATAGCACACATTTTAAATTTATAGGCAGTCACTTTTTCAACAAAGCAAATGCTTAAAATAAGCGTAGCATTGTCTTCGGAGACCACAGTGGTTTTGGCCGTGACCCTTTGCATTGTTGCATTGGAACAGCTTGTGCAGTGTGCAGCAGTTGATGTGGAAAGGCTAGATGATAGCCTGTGTAAGGAACTTCTATGCCTGAGTCACCCAAGTATGAGCGAAGAACGCATGCTTCTTGCTCGTCAAGTGCCTGTTGCATGTGTGCGTGCACGGGTGGGAGGAGGCGTGGCGCCGCAAGCCGCCCCTCATCACGTGGCTGACGGGTTGAGTGGAGCTGCTGCGGCGTGGACGGCTGGAAACCCCCGAGGCGCGTGTAGTCGTTGTGGCACGCCTGTTGAGAGGTGTTGCGCCGGTTGAAATCTGCAGCCTCCACCCTCGCTGTCCAGCCCAGCTTCCAGTGGTGGGGGCATGATGGACCAGCAGGGGCCTATGCCTGGAGGAGCCTGCCACCAGCGGTGCATCCGCAACGGCTGCCCCAACCCAGCCATTGAGTCGCACGACTGGGACCGCGAATACTGCAGCAGCGAGTGTGTCGTCTCTCATTGCAGGTAAGCGTTTGGGCTTCTATCTTTGCCTCAAGGTTTACTTATTTCTGTGCTGCCTGCGTCCTGAAGGGAAAGTGAATCTCAGGACCACCTAGTGATAGTTGTTTGCCATGGCAAGCTACCCATGTGGTATTTTAGTTCCTCAGATTAGTTAGCACTGCATCTTGGTGATTTGTTCTGCACCCGTATTTTTGACCAGCTAGGTATTAGTTGCTGCGATAATCGTCAAGAATGCCGGTATTTTAATTAACATTCACGCGATCCATTTCAGTTATTATTAAAGTGGCAGCTGTTGAAGTGTAGGCTCAGTTCATAACGTGCACGGTGTGCCTTGGAATTTTAGGCATCAGTGGGTTACATTCTTGAGGGCACCTGTGTACAGTACTTTATCAAAATGTGGTGAAACTGGTGGCACTGCAATTTTACCCTTTAGCTACAACTGACAGGTATACCTGACTCTCGTACCTGGGCTTCGAAGGCCACTTTGCAGTGCACCTTTGCCTCTCGAGAAATTTGGCAGTACTTATGCTGCTTTCGGCATAAAAACCATCATGTATGATTGAACATAGCATCTAAACTTCGCCTGGAGTATGTATGAAACTGCGGTTTCAAAAAAGGTCAGAATTGTTTTTGGATTATGTAGAGCTGGAATTAATATGCTGACAGGACTGGAGCATTACAACAAATGAACCGAAGTTTGAATTAAGTGAATTAAATGGGCTTGCACCGCACCTCCCAGTTACCTAGCAATAAGCATAAGTTGGCCTTCCTTGTGATGTGCCTAGTATGTTCTTGTGGCAGCTATAAAAACCAAGAGTGGATCAGCTGTTGACACAATGACCACGTGACTGCTTTAGCAGACATAGCTTTCCATATGTGTATTATGTGATGAAGTAGTCATTTTTTTTTATATATTTCAGGGATGTCTTCACCGCCTGGGTGGCACAACGGCAGGTTGGCACCAACACTTTTGTCAAGTAAACGGCCCACGGCACATGTCAAGACAACTGTGCTCGACATCCTCCTATTTTTTTAACAGAGAGAGATAAAGGGCCAGTCTTACCCAGGTCTTGTGAGTTCATCTCGTACCCTGACCTTGTGGGGTCTGTTTTTTTTTTACTAGTTGCTACACAGGCTCCCCCCCTTTTTTTTTCGCACTGCTGCTTGTTCTGTGTTGTTTTGCTTTGTTGCATTATGGCCACTGGGAAAGGCTGATACACTAGTGTATGGTTTACTGTGTGTATAAACATTTGATAGTTCTATGTTTGTATAATATAAAGTGGTCTCCTAGTAATGCATTCCACATTGTGGCTATGTTCTACTGCTGACTGGAGGGAGTTCTCCTGCTCTGTTCAGCTGTTCAGCCATTCTGCTCCCCAGCCAACACAAACAGCTTGGTGCGTGTGTTGACGGCCAGGTGGCAAGCATCACCCAGTGGCAAGCAGCGAGACTGCCATCCCAGTGCTGCAGAGATTGTGGACAGATGAGTGTGCTTGAGGAGCAGCAGCGAAAAGCGTGGGTGCCTGTGTGACAGTGCTCCCATGCTGGGCTGCACAAAGAAGAGCAAGACAGTTGTGCTGCATGAACTAGCATTGGAAGTGGCAATTGGAAGTGCGTGGAGAGACACTTGCACCATCGCTGTTATCTGCTCATACTCGTGTGCAAAGGCTCTTATTATCCTTCTGTAACTGCTGCTACCTGTACGAGGCTCGGCACCAGTCTGCTTGCTCCCTGTGCTGGCTCCCTTCATTTCTGTTCTTGCTCCTGCATTGTTTCTTGTTTTGCAAAAATGTTGCTTTATGAAACCTGGTTTTCTATGTTCAGACTAAAAAAAAAAGCCATTGTTGAATATTCTGTGTGGAAGATCAAGCTATGCTTGCCTGTGTAGTCCTCCCCCCTCCCTCTCTAGTGAGTTGTGTCACATTTAATGCTGCATTGTCTAGATTCAGCCAAAGCTGTCTGCAACAAAGCTGGTGGTCACGAACACTGCAGTTGTGTTCATTTTAACGCAGTAGTGTGCATCCCTTAACTGCTGCATCTAGACTTTGTTACGGTTAGTGCAAGGTGTGAGCCTGGAACTTGTGCTTTATTGCTGTCGGCTGGAGGGAACTACTACTTGGCATTACCCCGAGTCTTGTGCTGCTTGGGTTTCTTTTGCTTCTGTGGTGGTAATCCATTGCTAAGCAGGCTATTTGTAGTAGCCTGCTTGGCAGCCGCCACTGCTATTTGATGCAATTGCTCATCTTCCTGTTTTTGCTTAGAGGGCTCTCCCCCATTTGTCTTGTCTTCTTGGGAACATCCTGTAAAATATGGTGTACATAACAGGCACATCAATCCGTTACAAAAACCTTATGTGAAGATATGTGGAATAGCAACTAGCATTTAATTTTGTATATGAACTGTACATGCCTAAGTACATGGAAATGTTTTATGGTGTGAAACATTGCAAGAGCAATTTGGAAGAGACTATTCAGCAGGTGCCCGCAATGTGTTCTGATGCAGCTCAGCGTTATTGCAGTATCAGGGTCTAGAAGGAAACAAGAGAACAAAGTCTATTTGATTTCCTTCTGTGAGGCTTGTTGCTTGTGCCGATCAATGCTGTGATCAAGTCTGCTGATGCTGGCATGCAAACTTTTCTGCAAGAAACGGCTAATGAATGAAAGGATTAGCAGCAGCAGGTTTATATGGCGTTGCATTCAGACCACACAAGAAAAGTTTGACAGATTCACACCTTAGCAAACAAAGTGAAAGTTGCATCATGCATTGAGAGTATTAGTGTTAAGAGTGAGAGCAGTGTTCCGTGATTACAATTGTCAGTTCTTGTACTGTTTTATTTAATCTAAATAAAGACATACTGGAACTCGATGTGTGCCCTTTTGTTATGAGCGTGAAGTTTTTTACTGGTAATTTTAACTAGTTCTCTGCTAGTGTTACCTAACTTTTTGTACCCTTCAAGTGATGCATGTACATTGTATGTGCATTTCAATAATCCCCGTATAGAAGGCGCAGTGTGCAGAAATGTGGACACCATAATGAAGCGCTGATATGTGCAAAATCTTTCATAGAACCATTTCAATCCAGTAATGCAAAATGAACATAAAAATACTATTTTAACTGGCCTAGCAGGAGCCAAGGTCACCAGGAGGCCACATTAGACCTTCACTAACCATGTGGTTTGCTGCAGCCGCGTGCGCGCCGGAGCTGCTGCGCCAATCGTCTTGCCAGCTGTGGTCACGTTCGCTTGAAAAAGCCAAGGCGCCACACTCGCGTGCGCGCCTGCCAGTTTCTCGCTATGGACGAAGCGAGTCGGTTGGAGCCGATGTCTTCTCGCAGGCGGTGGGCTGGGCCGAGTTCTGATCATCCGGCTGACATTGCCAACCGTGCAAGGGATTTACCAATCATAGGGGGAGTAAACGTGCTAAACGG
Source organism: Amblyomma mixtum (assembly GCF_055824585.1). Taxonomy (NCBI): domain Eukaryota; kingdom Metazoa; phylum Arthropoda; class Arachnida; order Ixodida; family Ixodidae; genus Amblyomma; species Amblyomma mixtum. The sequence goes on from NC_143014.1 coordinate 172,727,739, forward strand.
GAAGCCGAAATCAATGGAGCGGGAGCTTTGAAAGCAGAGGAACTGCCCCTGGGACAATGACGCCTCAGTCGCGCTTTAAGCTATGTGGCGGTAGTGACAAAGGTGCGCTGCATGCATTGGCACTGGCAACGTTGTAGCAGAAACCTGGCACTGGCGTTCATTGGCGTTGGTATTGATAATGTTCTAGACTCCGATGATTTTGAGGAAAGGAAGGGCGCATAACTGACTCCATTAGGCCAGTGGACGCCTGAATCGCGTTTTGAGGTATGTGGCGGTGGTGAGAGTGAGACGTGGGCTGAATGTGTTAGCGCTTACAACGTCTAAACAACGCCTAAACGTGTTCGTCTATGTCTAACAGCCAGCCTAGGTATATGTCTGCATGTCTGCGTGTCGACAGCTAAACCGAGGCTTAACCAGGTGATACCAAAGGCATAACCAGAGTTAGCTGAGCTAAGCCGCAGTCATTTTTTTTTTCTAGGCATCTACGTTTGTGGGATTTGGAGTGTATTCTTTACCCTTCGCCCTTTTCGCACCTTTCCTTTTCCTTTCATAATGCCTTTCCATCAGGCGAGGGAGCTGCTGAAACGCCTCCTCCCTGGGCTGTTGCAAACCTGTTCCTCTGCCACTTCCACTGTGCTAGCGCCTAATTCCAGGGAGCCCGCTATGGAAAGGTCTTAGCCACCGGCCCACCCAGTGAAACGCGAAAAACTGCGCGAGAAGACACGGGCGTAGTGACGAGAAGTGCAGACTCCGCTTATTGCGCAGTTTTTTTTTCATGCTTCCAGGGATGCACCAACTAGCCCACCAGAAAGCGCTGCTATACGTCACTGATGTCGTAATCATTCTGTCATTTGCTTCCTTGTTATGTGTCTCGCGAGGCAGCTACTTCCAGTCGAGGCGCACTTGATTGGCCGGGCCGGCTGCCGAAGATGCGCTGTAGCGCTTCGTCTGCATGTTGGATTCAGTTTGGCTGTGTAGTTGTTGCATGATGTTCATATCAGGCCTAAAGATATAAAGCAAACAAGGGAAGGGGAATGAGGGGCTCGTTATAAATATGAAAGAAGGAGGTCGTGGGTTCGGATCCCACCGGCGGCAGTGGTTGTTTTTTCTTCTGCTTTTCTAATCAATTAGCTTTAAGCGATAACATGTTCAGTAATATTCTAAATTGATCAACACCACAAAATAAATAAAGTAATTAAAAATCCCCTGTGCCCCTTGGTTTCTGTGGCTGTTGGCTTCTAAAGATATAAAGATATAGATATCACGCCTAAAGATATAGTATTTGAAAGGGAAATTGAAATCTCTAAACCCTCACAGTTGGTATAGACTAACACTGCTCTGTGACGTAAGCAAGATACGATGGCACTGCAGTCGCCGACTGGAGGTAAAAGCTGGGGTTGCGGCCTATAGGAATACATATAAACTAAAGTTTTCAAAGCAGCTTTCTGATTTCACAGTGCGCCTATGACGTTGTCCCTTTATGAAGAAAAGCCGATCTTATAGTGGGATACAACTTAAGTCTGCAGTGAAGCCGTGCCCACATTCAGCCTCCGCGCACAGAATTCCTCCACGACGATAATGTACTCCGATGCTTGAACGTTTCTTATTACCTAAACAAGAAGCTTGTCACAAGAAAAAAAATTATCAGCTCTAGAATTTTTATTCATGGATTGTTTGATGTATTCAGACATTAAAAGGCTGATTTTGTTTACTGTTGCGATTGGCCAGCGGAGTAATACAGGACGCCACGGACCGTGGCCCAGTGTTAGCAACTGCTGTTTTTTTAAGCTGTATCCTACTATAGAACTAAATGCAATGTACAAAACTTAATTTCAAAGGCGATGTAGCTTTAAAACATCGCGATACGTGCGCGTGGGAGTCCTCCCCAGCTGGAGTACGGGGTGGGAATGCAAACGAAACTTTTCTAAATATTTTGTTGTTTCACAGAGTACCCATGGGGTCGGCTGCTCGTTTACAGTTGGCGAGTACTTTGAAAAAGAGCGTCACTAAGTATGCTGCGTCATTTCGAAGCTATATGTTTAAAACGCTACGATAAATGTGTGTTGTAAGGCGCGGACATACCGCTCTATCCGCTGTGTGTTGCCCCGAATCGCGCAAGCTTCTTGTGGAATCCGACATGCTGCCGCACGTGCTACACTTGCTCACAGATTCATGCAGTCCATGGGCGCAATTGTTTTTCAGTCCCTTACTGTTCGGGTCTACTTGTGGACTCGAGTACGGTATTCGTTTTTCTCGGGCAGCCTGAAAGCTCCGCCCACAGTGACAAAGCTGCCTGCATCGCCATAGCAACGCGTTCGTTTTTCGCCTATGACAGTCCGCGGCCTACATGGGGCTGCGGGGAAGGTAGTTAAAGAAGTTATGGGCAGTTAAGGTTATGGGAGTTATGGGCAGCTGTGGGCAGTTAAGTACTTTCTTTCCTCCATGATGCAGTCGTTCAAACTAGTTAGTCTGGATGGCCTGGATCACTGATCTCCACTAGGTGGCTGGATGCCGCATTCGATCCCGCTTTCTGGGGCGAGCGCAAGTGAAGCCACCGAAAGTTGGATGGCTTGTCCCGCAAGCTGTGTGTTTGCTGTGCATTCACTGCAAAGAGGGCAAAAGTCACGTTTTTCATCCTTTCGTTCGCAGTTTTTTTGCATTGTTCTTGTGTAATATCTGCTGTGATATCAACGGAATAAGCTATCCGAACGCGATAAATATGAGCATTGTTTGGAGAACCCTGTAATTTCCGAGAAACGGAGGAAAACAGGCATGCAGGTTTCATCCTGCCGCGATGGGGTCGCTAATATATTCTGCAGACGACGCGGATGTATAATTAATTCTGATCAGATCAGGAAACTATATCATCCAAATTGGTATTAAAAAAGCAAGACTGTCGTATGCCATCTCTGGCTCAAATTCCAGCGCGGATAAGCAAGCAGTTTTACCGAGTTAACCGAGGGAAGCATTTGATGGTGCGCGTTTAGTGCTGCGACAGTCTGTAGATAACAAACAACGTTATTGTCTATTTCTTGCGTTGCGAACGTAGTGGAGCGTTAATGGTATGGCGATGAGGCTAAAACGATCTTAAAAGCGAATTTTTGCGTAGCGAAGAAAAATCGAACGATGGCGAAAATCCAGACCACCCGGACGCGGCAGGACCGGTCAACGGGATATTAACGATAGCATGCACAGATGCGCAAGGAAAATTAGTTAATGGGGCATCAATTCGACGCTAGGGAATCGTCCAGGCTGAGGAAGCAGCGATAGCTTTGGCGATGGTTCTGCAGGAAGGTCTCATGTGTAATTACGGACTCCCAGACTGCATGCCGTAACTATACAAGAGGAAGGATTGGTAAACACGCAAACAGAATACTCAGAAGTAAAGAAGATACAGACTTTAAATCCAAAGTCATACGGACGCCAGTACACTGCGGATGTTGGAAACGAAGGCCCTCAAGCCGCTGCCCGCACGCTAGTACTCCGGGTGCCCTAACATTCGCAGGAACATAATTATTCTGAACCACTATTAAGTTATAGGGGTTCACTCCAACATTTGAGATTAACGATGAAAGTATACGCCGAACCTGACAAAAGCCTAAACAGGGAGCAAGGGGTCATTTTAAGGAATACTTATATAAATCCTGTCAAATTCAGCTACATGTTTCCAAATTCGTACGATCCGCATTGCGCCTTCTGCGGTGAAGTGGCTGACTTATACCACATGGTATGGAGATGCCAGAAAAAGACCACATATACAAAGGACCAGCTTTAGTTGGTGAACTGTGCAGGAGCGGCGGCAAAAGTCAATGGGCTCCTGGTGTGAGGGTGCGCACAATCATTCTATGCATTAAACGTTTTTCACTCTCTCGCTCACCCGGACACTCGTGTCTCAGGCGTACTTTCAGTCTCGAGTTGCAAGTTGCCGATATCTCATCTCGTCGATGGTGGGTGAAAATGTTTATTGCCAGAATATCCATTTACCTACCAGACATGCTTTTAACCTAACTCTATTGCACAGCCACGTTTGTACAGCTGCGCCTACAAGGAGTACGCAAATTAATTTTCGGGCTAGTCGTTAGCGCATTTAGAGGTGCAGCGCGAGCGAAACGAATGACGAGAACAACGAATGGTGCAGCGCATGCCTTTTTCGATGACCACAGCTCGAAAGAAATGGTCGACCAAAAAGAACGGTGAACAAATGCTGTTCAGAGTTTTTACCGTCAGCAGATTTAGCCTGCTGACGGTACAAACGTTCTTAAAGTAATGCGATTCGGGGAAGCATGTGTCCCAGTTGATTTTCCTTGGTCAGCCAGCGGAGTTCTTGGGTGCCGGATAGTCTCATTTTCAAACTCCGCAAATCTGTTTGGTTGACCGCTAAATGTGCGAATACCTGAAATTTTTCCGGTGTAGTCCATCACCTCATTTGTGGACATCATCATCGATGATATTTATCTGCGCAATGCCAAATTAATGTATTTCCCCTCGTTAAATAGCATGCTGCAAAACTACTTGATGATCTCCGCTCACAGGTTACAATTGCGACTGATGCCTCGGTGTGTGAAGAAAAGGCAGGTGTAGGCATTTACTCCCAATCCCTTGACTGGTCTTTTTCTCTCCGTCTTCAAGAGTTCACGCCTATTTACCTGGCCGAGTTTCTGGCAGTGGTTCTTGCTCTGCGCAAGATATCCTACTCTTTTTTCCGTGGTAATACTAATTACGGACTTATTCTTATCCACTTCCCTGTCCGCGTCTACTGAACCGCAGCCACCTCGAATATTCAAATTTCTGATCCCTCCGCATGTCCAATCAATTCTGTTTGATTGGGTTCTTGGACACAGGGGCCTTCATGTAAATGAATCAGCTGATGCTTAAGCGGAGGCACCCCTTAGTGGTCCAATCGTTGACCCCCTTCCAACCTGTGCGTTCATTACGGCAGCACGGTTTCGTACGTACACTTGAATGAGAGAATTTCCTTGTACGGTTTTCAGCACCTCCTGTTCCCTTGGAAGAGTAAAGCTTGACGATCTCGCAAACTTGAAGTTTCCTTCACGCGACTACGTTGCCGTGTGCCGCAACTAAATTTTTACCTCTACAGGCCTGGTCTTGTGATCTCCCCATTGTGTCCTTATTTCCAGTAGAGCACTTTCTTCTCTACTGTCGTCGATACTCATCGCTAAGGAGGCAAACTGTTAGAAGTTCCATTACAGAAACTCAGTTTGCGCCTCTTCTGCGGTTGTTCTATCCCTTGGCGTTTCTATGCTTGGACATACCAATATGGGAATGGCTCTGCCGTTCAAAATTTTCTTCTAGAATCAAAACACCTACTATCATAAGCTTCCGTAATGCCCCTTTTACCCGTTATTTTGGTATTTCCTTTTTCCTATTCCTGTATGTTTCTTTTTTTCTCTCTCTTTCTTTCTGTTACTCACTACCTCCCATAAATTTAAGCTTAGTAGGTCCCCTTACCATACTCAACCACCTCTGTTACGGAAACTGAGTTGCCCAAATTTTTTAGATCATCCTACGTTTGCCGCATGCAATTTGCAATGCAGGTAGTCACCGCCTGGTTATGGCCAGTCCCACTTGAGGGTACATGCCATTCTATGAGGCCAACAACAACAGAACTGCTCCAAGCATTACGAAAAAAAAAAAAGAAGCCCATTCGGGCATAATTTGTAGAGTAGGAAACAGTACTTGATACACTCCGTAGGAAAAGCAGTGCCATATATTTTGGAGGCGCTCATGTGAGCCATAACACGCAACGAAAACTGTCGCCCCTATAGCCTGAATCTCATTAGCTTTCATTCGCTTGTACTGTTTTTTAAGGCGGAAGCCTTTAATGCCTCATCGTTGTAAGCAGCAGTCGTCGACAGAAATGTCACGCTTTTCAATTGGTCGAAACGGTCGTGACGCGAATTTCAAACGGGGCAAATTGTATGTACTTTGGCTACTAACCATGCAACCAATTAAAGGGACCGTATAGTGATGCTCCAAGTAAGTGGGACTGAGTTTAGTTAATTGCTTACTTAACCAATTAGCCTAATTAACCTTTCTAGTGAGACCAGATAAATAAATAAAACCGAGAAGGAAATTGACCGAGCTCGGGAATCAAACCCCGGTCTCCGGTACCACTCTGCCATGCCAGCCCGATGGTTTGGAATGAACAAAGGCGCGTCTAGTAAATACGGTGTCTTCGTTCACTCCCATCTTCCTCCCTTCCCGTTACGGCGAGGTTTAGGTGTCCACCGAGATATGAGAGACAGATACATTTCCTTTCCTCAAAAATCAATTTACCGACGAGCAAGGCGTAGAACCGAACGGGCGATGGCGTTCTATGCACTCCCTGGCAGTGTTGCAAGACGCTGTGTTGCAAGACATGTGCGACAACTTCGCCGACGCGCCGCACCGACCGTCGCGTGCGATCTGCCGTCCCACTGCAAGCAGGGACACACGGAGCGGTGAGCATCGCTGCGCCGCTCTACCCAAGCTCCGCCCACAACCGCTGTCACACTTCGCCGCCGTGCAGCGGTGCCTCAGCGCTGCTTGTGATCGTGTACAAATATCCCAAGAAAATACAAGATTGCCTTGTTATCAGAAAGTCTGCTCGTGCTCGAGCAGCGACAAAGCATGCCTGCTTATGTTGCGAGCTTTCGGCAACGGCACCGCTCGCGGGCGCTCTGGGCGACGAGCTCTGCTACTGCCTGGCTGCCGTGGTCGTCGTTAGGCCTATAGCCTCTTTCGTATCGAAGCCGCAGCGGCCGGCGCTTCGGAAGTCGCCTGAGCTATAATAAAAGGCCTACTCCACACATCGCTCCACTGTCAACAGCATGATCTCACAATAAAGTAATAATATGGTCAATTTCCGCGACGCCTTCGGCAGCGAAGCGAGCGAGCGCCAGGCGAGCCGGCCAGCGGCAGCTGCGAAGCGGTTGTGGAAAGAAGTTTGCTTGTATCGCAGTCGTTACCTTTAGCAGCAGCTCAGTATTGGTCAGCGATCCTCAAAAATGACATATTCTTTCACATTTCTCATCCCAGGGTTTATTATTTCAGTCAAGAACACACTTTAGCTCGTTTTTATGACACCGGCAGACGGGATGGCTCGGCCCCGAGCGGCCTGGGCATCGCGCTCTACGTCATCATGACGCTGCCGCTCTCTGCGCTCGCATTGGCTCCCGCATCCCGTCGTTGCGTTTGTCGCATGCGGCTCGTCGTTGGCATCCAGCAGGTTGGACGCATGCGACGAGCTGCGTTCGGTCGGTGCGACGACGGTCGCAACGACGCGCCGCAGCGAATCGCACGCACTTTTCGCACATGTGTCCCCGCCTTTAGAGGCGGTCGGTCGGTCTCGGTCGGTCGGTCGGTCGGTCGGTCGGTCGGTCGGTTGCGACTCAGAGAAGGACGAAAAGGAAAGTGCACGGGGCCTGCCTGCCGACTGGCTCAAGCCGAGCCACCACCGCTGCTACGTGCAGAAAGAAGAGAGTTGAAAGATAAGAAGAAAGAAAAAAACAGAGAGTAAAGACGCGCGTCGCAACAACCGCGTCCGCCGAAGCGTACGCTGGCTGAAAAAACAGATAAGCGGCCGTAGCCCGAAGGCTGCAACCCCCTCTTAGAGGCGAAGCTTAACATCTTAACCACACATCAATGACACAAGCAGTAACACCACGCTTAAGGCTTTCGCCTCACCGCACTTAGGTCAACAAAGTGCCCCCCCCCCCCCCCCTGAATTTTCTTTTGTAGTCTTTTCTCGAGCGAAAATGTGACAATAACGAGAGACATTATATTACAGATCCCTTTCCCGAGTATAGAAGAATTAAGTTCGAACTGTGCCTCCAACCAATCGAAAAAGGTGCGGCCGATCCGATTTGGTTACCACCTCATATCTACTGCCGAAAATCGCCGCAACGTTTCGTCAACATCGGCACGAAACAAGCATTTCCGGAGCAGATGAGAACACCAAATATTACCACTTCGGCTATCTCCTCGGCATCAAAGAATCACCATGTCTGATGTTATGCATACAAGAAATAAAAGCCGCATGCTTGATTTGCGACATAGTACTCCTTCAAGTAGTACATGACAGGAACAAGAACCTGTGGCGTTATCTAAAAACGCGCTTGGTTTTCGCGTCGTTTCCAGGATTCAGCCGAGCTTGTGCAGTGCAACAGCCAGGCCAAGTTGGTCAGGTTCTTCGCGTCGGCAATAGAAGGCTCTGCCGGTTCCAGCTCCGGTTCAATAAAAAAATTACGACCAGAGCAGAGGTCTGCAATGCACACACCCGGGCACAGAAGAAAACTACGCATACATCAGCGCTCAAGATCCCTCTTACGCTAGTTGTTGCTGAGAAGCGGACAGTCATTGTTTCAGCAGAAAGCATAGGAACTCTGCGTATATGAGCTCGAGCCGTGTAGCAGGCTTGACAAGAGACATCTAACCAGCAGTGGCAATGCGAAATTTGGTCAAAGGATTTGACACAACCCTTAGCAGCTCATTACACCAGCGAAGAGCCTGCGCCCATGCCAACGGTGAACTAGTACGGCGAACAGCAACGAAAGATTGCCGTTCCCACGCCAGCGGAATCCTCTGCTAAGGGCGTCCAAAGACACCGGCATGATGTTTTATGCTGCCTCGAGCTTGGTCGTCAGTGAATATTTGCTTCCCTAAGCTGTCAACAACATGAAAATAGCTGAGCGCATACCGTCGTCGCGAAACACAAGTGGCGAACTTCGCTGTCGCGTCCACCTACCACTCACAACTCGCCACTCACGTCCACTCGCATCCACCCACAACCACTCACAGCCACTCACATCAACTCGCATTCACTCATCACTCATATCCACTCACCACTCATCTCTACTCACACTCCTTTCCACTCACACTCACATCCGCTCACTCGCACTCACACTCACGTCTACTTACACACACTTACACTCATTCACACTCACAGACTTGAGTGTGTGTGTGAGGCGATATGAGTGCACTCACGACAGAGTGCGTCGACCTATGCCGCTGACAAAACCTAAAAGACAATGAACAGTCAAGATAAAAATGCGCGTAATTCCCACCTCCTTTTTATATTTCAAGGATCACTTTTAAAGTTGTCCGTTAAAGATCTTTAGAGAGTGAGCTTGATCCAGTGTCGTGTTAGGGCCGCTCAGCATTGTGAGGGCTTTCTAAACGGTCGTGGACCTTGAGTACCCACATCTACCTGTCAGGATTATGTATATCTTCGGGTCATGGGTGTAAAGGTCGTTTCCTCGTCCTCTTACGCACACCCGCAAGCCGTTCTCTTGAAACATGGCCGTTTCAGGAGACGAGTTGAACGTGCCAGTAACAGCTGTTGTCTTTCCGTTTGCATTGTAGTTTACGTGGTAAGTACTGGTCATTAACGTTTAATGCTTTGTCCGGTGCTCAGCTTATTATTTGGGATATGAATTATACCATAAAAAGCAAATGCAATCGGCGTTTGTAGTCTAGGCGCCATTGCAGTTCAGTACGAGGGGCCCGGTACAATGACTGTAGCCCGCGGACGACCGCGCTAGTACGAACTAAAAAAAACGCGACTGCGGTAGCCGAGTGCCCGTTGCAGTCGATAACTATACACAACGTGCCGTAGAAAGCCGACACCATATAATATCAGAGGAGACTGAAGGCTCAACCCTCTCTATTTAGTTTTGAGCCTCATGCATCAGCCACAGCACCATCTGGTGTGCACTGCCCCTTGAAGTCAGCTCTGTCTTTTGGCGATTTTCACGAAATTGACGCCACACTGTGGCGCCACCGGGAACTAGTCTAAGAAGGATCGGCGTGCGCGGAACCACGTCGTTTGCCCCGTTGCGTTTGCCCGTGCTTCGCCATTGCATTCCGATGTCGCCAGAGTTTTCTTGTAAAAATATATTTTAGGAACGCTGTTAGATGGATATTTGCACGCTAACGAGATAGAAGAGTCGCTAAATGTGTTTCCTGGAGTTCTCTGTTGTCAGCAATATACACAGAGAGAGTTTGGGAACAGGATGTTTCCACGTTGTAGTGGTACACTTGCAGAATCATGATAGTACAACTCTTAACAGGCACCGCGCCTACATTTCTAAAAGATTTCTAAGAAGTTTTTATCACGCACTCAGCTTAAATTTCTAAAAAAAAAATTCTGAGCACGCATGACTAACGGGCACATTTCAAGCGTGAATATTTTTGTGCATAACTGTCTCTGCAATGGCACGCTTATTTACGGCACGTGTGCAAGGTGATATGGTGCTTTGTTTTCCTCAGAGAGGTTGGGGGGGGGGGGGGGGGGGGGCGTTGATTTGATGCTTTCATTCGAATTCTATTTCATTTTTGCACTTCGTTATTTCCCCGTGCCCTCGATGGAATCAATAAGTCATACGGGCGGATATGGTAAGAATCAAATGGAATCGGACGGAATGAATTGTATATCATAGCATACTTGCATTTATTACACGCCTACCATCCACTGCTTACTAACAAACTTGAAGCAGGAGGCACCGTTAATTGCTCCGAGAAGACAGTGCGCGGAATAAGGGGACTTCATTGTTCTCGCTTTCCACCAGTACACGCGACGTGAAATCTATACTCATATTTAAAGTCTCACGCGCTTAAAGGTGCACTGAAGAGGAATCTGAACTTGTCTTTTTGCCGCGGGAACTCTATCTACACGTTCCGAGCTTTCTTAGAAACTGCGATTTACTGCCCTGTGTGGCCGATTTCCCCAATTAAATCGAATTAACGTCCGGCTCCCGCCTTTTTGTTTGAATTCTGCCTCGTACGGTGGGCGGAGTCGACCGACGCGCGGAGTGCCTTTCACCCAGTCCCGTGGCGGCTCTCCGCACTGCCATCGGCGTAGTAATACGCAGTAACCCGTAGTAGCAAATAGTCCGCGCGTATTTTTATTTCTTCGGGCTTATTTTGCGGCTATATTATCTGCGAATGAAACTATTTATTCATGGAAACCTAAAAAACAAAATAAAGCGAAAGCAAAGCCTCCACGGGACTGGGTGAAAGGTGCTCCACGCGTTGGTCGACTCCGCCCACCGTACGAGGCAGAATTAAAAAAAAAATGCGGGAGCCGGACGTTAATTCGATTTAATTGGGGAAATCTGCCACACAGGGTAATAAGTCACTGTTTCTAAGAATGCTCGGAACGTGTGGATCGAGTTCCCGTGGCAAAAAGACATGTTCAGAATCCTCTTCAGTGCACCTTTAATAACATTTGTGAGCATGAGAAATCTCAAAATGGCGCTGCTCAAGTGACAGCGACTAGGAAGCTTCCTTATTTTCTGCTCAAGCAGCATTATAATCGCTGGGTCTTGCTTACTTCCAGTGCTAAATTCAAGGAATGGCAGTTCCAGTTTTGTCACTCATCCACTGTACTAAAACGATTCATCGTCAATGTCATTCATTTCAAATTATCTCCAATGCGCGTGTCAACCATCTACCGCTTCGCTTGAACACCGGGAGTTTTCAAATGCTAGACAGCGATTTCTTCCTTTTCTTTAGTTTATTCGAGAAACATTGCTTTTTAGTCGCTTCACTTTTCTCGGTCGCCGCTGGCGAAGGGGAACCAGCTGTCGCTTTGCTGCGCGTGTGTCTTGGCTGCGGTTCTTTTTTCTGAGCGCTGTTTTTCTGCCATGAAGGCGTTGCTTCTAGTCCAGTAGTTCATGGTGCCCTCCCTCTCACCTCACACCTGAAGCAGCCGTCATACTTTTGCCAGGCGTACGCCTCGTTCCTTCTCGACTCCCTCTCCGTCATCACTTCGGCGCTACGCGTGTCTTTCACCTCCATTTCTATCATCTCCCTTCTATATGCACCTGACAGTGATACTGGCCTCTTCGGTGTTTGGTGCCGGTAGAATAGCCCGTGATCTTACCACTTTGTAGCACTTTCTCTGCGCCATACGAGTAGAGTAAAAACACTGTAAAGGCGCGTACAAGAAGAAATAACAAACACGACCGCTGACTAAGCTCGTTCTTGTTTGTCCTCTTCATCGTCCGCGTTTTTCGACATTTTTTTTTGTATTTGACGCTTAGTGCGGCGCCCTCTAATAACAAACGCGCAAAGAACTACAAGTAGCCGATGCGAAGAATTTTTTTTTCTACATACAGAAACGCAATGGAGAGAACGTAAACCGTAGTGGAGTGTGGCGAACAGCTTTTAAAGAAATGTGGAACGTCCACCGCGAGCCGCCATTGGTTTAGGTAAGTGGTCGTGACTGGCGAAGCGAAAAAGCAGGAAACTGCGGCACCATCTAATATCAATGATGCAAATAACTTCCTTTTTCTGCGCCGAATGATGCATTAGAGGACTCGAGTTTTAAATGAAATGTACAACTCCCGTTGAACCGCAAATGGCCTAGGTAAGCAGAGATACCAACTAGCTACGCCACAGGCAGCCTTCTGTAGATATCCGAGTAGTTGGAGGCCATGACTGGCATCTATGGTGGTGCATGGGTTCGAATCCCAATTAAAATTATACCTTTCCACCTGTGCATTATTTTCTCGAGTCCTCTCGTGGTGTGTGGGCGGACGGACGGACGGACGGAGGGATGGACAAATATCTGCGAAGAAGGAGAGGTGAAAATGTAGCCGTTAAATGCATTCGTGCATTCATATGGCACCACCACGCGCAGCAGAGAACGCACAATCAGGTTCGGAAGTTGGCGTGCTCCTTCCTTCGATATTTTAAAGCTCGCGCCTTCGTCGTGTAACGCATGCGAAACGGATATTAAGCACATATCTTTAGGCGTGATATGAACATCACGCAACAACTACAGCCAAACTGAATCTAACATGCAGACGAAGCGCGACCGCGCATCTTCGGCAGCCGGCCCGGCAAATCAAGTGCGCCTAGGCTGCTGTGTCGCGAGGCACATAAGGAGAAAGCAATCGGCAAAATGATTACGAAATCAGTGATGTTTAGCAACACTTTTTGGCGGGCTAGTTGGTGCATCCCTGGAAGCAGGGAAAAAAAAACTGCGCAATAAGACGGAGTGACTAGAAACGAAAACCACACACACACAGCGGAGACTTACAACTCTTGAAGTCTGCATTTCTCGTCACTCCGCCCGCGTCTTCTCGCGCAGTTTTTCGCGTTTCACTGGGTGGGCCGGTGGCTAAGACCTTTCCATAGCGGGCTCCCTGGAATTAGGCGCTAGCGCAGTGGAAGCGGCAGAGGAACAGGTTTGCAACAGCCCAGAGAGGAGGCGCTTCGGCAGCTCCCTCGCCCGATGGAAAGGCATTACGAAAGGGAAAGGAAAGGTGCGAAAAGGGCGAAGGGTAAAGAATACAGTCCATATCCCACAAACGTAGATGCCTAGAAAAAAAAAATGGCTGCGGCTTAGCTCAGCTAACTCTGGTTATGCCTTTGGTATCACCTGGTTAAGCCTCGGTTTAGCTGTGGTTAGGCCTGGCTAGATACGCAGACATGCAGACATATGTCTAGGCTGGCTGTTAGACATAGACGAACACATGTTTAGGCGTTGTTTATACGTTGTCAGCGCTAACGCATGCAGCCCACGTCTCTCTCTCACCACCGCCACGTACCTCAAAGCGCGATTGTGGCGTCCACTGACCCAAGGAGCCAGTTATGCGCCCTTCCTTTCCTCAAAATCATCGGAGTCTAAAACGTTGTTAACGCCAACGCCGTGAACACAATGAACACCGACGGCCTATAGCTTCAGTACCACTTTTCTGCCGCAACGTTGTCAATGCCAACGCATGCAGCGCACATCTCTCACTACCGCCACGCAGCTTAAAGCGCGACTGAGGTGTCCACTGTCCCAAGGGGCCAGTTATGAGCGTTTCCTTTGCTTTCGAAGCTCCCGCTCTTCATCGGTTTCGTCTGCCCTTTTAGCGCGTTTACGCTTCGTATCGAATGCTAAATCACTCGCACGGTTGGCAATGTCGACTGGATGACCAGAGTCGGCCTGACGTCTGCGAGTGCCCACTCTCGAGGAAGTCGGCTCCGGCTGACTTGCTTCGTCCATAGCCAGGCACTGGATAGGCAGCGCGCAGCGGCCGCGGGGACGGTGGAGTGCGCTGCTGCAGCTGCTGCGAGCAACCTGGTACATCACGTGGTTAATTACGCAGCTCCGCTCCTTCTGTTCAAGGTCATTCGTGCAGACACAGTGAAATCGGCGCCTCTAGGCTAGTAAAGGTTCCGTCTTAAAATCGAGGAAAACAACTTGGTTGGCTAGAATGACAGCAAAATGGACGAGCAAGGATATATTAGCTGCTGGCTGAGGGCTTGCTTAGGAAAGGGAACAGAAAGTTGTCCTTATATTAGCAGAGTTCAGCCACACTGGCAGATACTGATCTGAAGTGATAGCGCGTTTCGATGGCTCGAAGTAACAACAGCGTACAAAAGTCCGGAAGAGCTGCGTGTAAAGTCTAGCGCGATAATTGCCAAAGAAACGTTTTCGGCATTTGATGTTTTGACTTTCCCAAGCATCCTTCTTTCAACGCACCGCAGCCAAGCTGTTGCTTGACTGCTGCAGCAACCCATGAAGGCAAAGAGGAAGAAGATCAATGGCCAGGCACAGGTCTACCGCCGTCGTGGGTACTCGGAGAAGGGCTTCCTCCGTCCGCCGTACAAAAGTAGGTATTGCCCTATTGATCAGTTGTAAACGTCGCTGCTACACGCCGAACTCTAACAGAGCGCCGCTTGGCATTGATCGCGGGGGGATGGCAGTGGTGGTGATGGCATAGGGGTACCGTAATGTTTTCCTCGGTGCTGATTAATCTGATTAAATGTATTCCTTGAATTACTGAAATCGGAGCATTTTAAACGAAAATTATTCCACGTAGAAAATTTGAAATAAAGAGAAGGACGCAAACTTCACTCGCCCATTTTACTCAAGCTCCCCCACCCCCCCCACCTCCCGGCCTAGCCTTGCCTCCTGTCCGCCTATTCTTTTCACATTTTGGGGCAAGGTGTGTTGACTGAGGAGCTTTAGTGTCGACTCGCTTTTCTTTTTTGATGCCTTGTTGTGGTTTGAACAACAGCGCTCACCGTGAGCCCGCGCAAATTTGAAACTGTCACTCAAAAGTGGGCTGGTCAAATGTTTAGGGGAATCCCCCAAGGTGGAGTAGATTTGTGATAAGGGAGTAATTACTCATTGGCATCCACCCGAGCGCAGCCATACGGCTAGAAAGGAAAGCTATACAGCTTTCTCAGAAACTTCGTAGTTAAAGAAAAATTCGTCCTGGTCCGGGGTTCGAACCCAGGACCACCGCTACACCGGAGCATCGCTCTACAAATTGAGCTAACCAGGACGGCAAGCTTATGGTAGGGCGAGAGCGAATTGATCAATAACTCGAAGTGGGAACAGTGTTGGTCAAATGTTTAGGGGACCCCGGACCAGGACGAATTTTTCTTTAACTACGAAGTTTCTGAGAAAGCTGTATAGCTTTCCTTTGTAGCCGTATGGCTGCGCTCGGGTGGATGCCAATGAGTAATTACTCCCTTATTACAAATCTACTCCACCTTGGGGGATTCCCCTAAACATTTGACCAACATTGTTCCCACTTCGAGTTATTGATCAATTCGCTCTCGCCCTACCATAAGCTTGCCGTCCTGGTTAGCTCAATTGGTAGAGCGACTGCTCCGGTGTAGCGGTGGTCCTGGGTTCGAACCCCGGACCAGGACGAATTTTTCTTTAACTACGAAGTTTCTGAGAAAGCTGTATAGCTTTCCTTTCTAGCCGTATGGCTGCGCTCGGGTGGATGCCAATGAGTAATTACTCCCTTATTAAAAAGTGGGCTGGAGTCGACTTCTGTCGCATTCATGTAAACGCGGCTTTTCACTGCTTCATTTCAGTTTATGCGCCGTGCGAAAAGCTTAAAGCACTCGTAGAAATAATAATTTGGATCCATTTCGTGTGCATAAAGGAACTAGGTTCAAACTGGACGCCCAATCAATCAGAAAGGCAGTGCCCAACCTGGGTGCCACCTCATTGCCGCTGCCGAAAATCGCCGCTGCGTTGCGACACCATCGGATTGAAATGACCATTTCTGGGGAAGATTAAAAAATGAAATGGTATGATTTTGGCGGCCTCTTTTGACGCTCGGGCATCGCATATCCCTTACTTTGGTTTGGTTTGGTTTATGGGGTTTAACGTCCCAAAGCGACTAAGGCTATGAGAGACGCCGTAGTGAAGGGCTCCGGAAATTTCGACCACCTGGGGTTCTTTAACGTGCACTGACATCGCACAGTACACGGGCCTCTAGAATTTCTCCTCCAAAGAAATTCTAGCCGCCGCGGCCGGGATCGAACCCGCGTCTTTTGGGTCAGCAGCCGAGCACCATAGCCGCTGAGCCACCGCGGCGGCTATCCCTTACTTTGCATACAAAGAATAAATACCTTATGCTTGATTAAAGTCTCGGGGCCCCTTTAAAGGTGCACTGAAGAGGATTCTGAACTTGTCTTTTTGCCGCGGAAACTCGATCTTCACGTTCCTGGCTTTCTTAGAAACCTCGATTTATTGCCCTGTGTGGCCGATTTCCCTAATTAAATCGAATTAACGTCCGGCTCCCGCCTTTTTTTTTTTTTAATTCTGCCGTGGGCAGAGTTGACCGACGCGTGAAGTGCCTTTCAGCCAGCTCCATGAAGGCTTTGCTTTCGCTTTATTTTGTTTTTTAGGTTTCCATGAATAAATAGTTTCATTCGCAGATAATATAGCCGCAAAATAAGCCCGAAGAAAAAAAATACGCGCGGTCTATTTGCTACTACGGACTACTACGTATTACTCCGCCGATGGCAGAGCGGCAAGCCGCCACGGGACTGCAGGTGAAAGGCGCTCCACGCGTTGGTCGACTCCGCCCACCGTACGCGGCAGAATTAAAAAAAAAAGGCGGAAGCCGACGTTAATTCAATTTAATTAGGGAAGTCGGCCACACAGGACAATAAATCGAGGTTTCTAAGAAAGCTCGGAACGTGTCGATCGAGTTCCCGCGGCAAAAAGACAAGTTCAGATTCCTCTTCAGTGCACCTTTAAAGGGGCCCAGAAACACAATCTTAGTTAACTGTTTTGCCTGTTGATTGCATACAGTGAGTTATAATGGTGCTATTAGCGTCGGTAATACCGCGTACATTCCGTTTTTTAATATTTTAATGTCCTCCCAAAAACAACTTCATGGCTCTGATGGTGTCGCCACACAGTGGCGGGTTTTTAGCAGCGGATATGACATCACCTGGCGCCAGCTTGATGACCGGACAAACAGTAAATATACTGCAAATTATGTGAATAAATAGAGACACATTTAGTCACCTGTCTGCGTTTTATATTAGATCAACAAAAACAACTTGCTTGTCTTAGATAAAAGCCCTGCAAAGCAAGTAAAATAAAAATACACCACCAAGGGCGCTCTGGCATGAAAACAACGCTGCCAGTCTCAGCAAGAACGAGTTACAGAGAGCAGGCAACCATGGAGTACAAACTTCCGCGACGTGCTCTGGCTGGCTGTTTTGATTGGTTGCGCCAGGTGCCGTCATTGGGAGAGCGAAATAGGAGTGGGAAGCCCCGCCAAAATCGAGTTGAGGGCAGCGTTTTATTTGCTTGTATTTTGAAATTTCTTCACTGAATAAAATCTCGTTTCTGTACATCGATTCCTGCAATTCTTTTTAAGTCAGCATCTGTGTGACATAAATAACCCACCTGAAGTATAGCCGGTATTCCCCCAGGCAATGTTTCGAAGCCCCTTTAAGGAACACTCAGGGAATCTCTGCCCAAGTTTTGTTCTCGGTAAAAATCGGTTCTGTGGCTCTGTCTGGCTATGCTGGCGTAAGTCCGGTGGGAAGAGACATTGTTATTGGCGCAAAAACTGGATGTAAAAATTTCCTATCAGCTCGATTCCAACTCGCCTCCGTTCCAGAGGACTCCGTGATCACCGTTCGGAAGACAATGGCGATGTTGCTTATACTCAGGGATCTGCGAAAGAAAATTAAAAAAAAAAAAACACTGCCTCGACGCTCTGCAGTTTACATACGGAACCGGCCGGGGCTGGCGAAATCTAGGTTTAATTTTTCCAACCTTTCCTAATTTACGCAAACTCCGTTCTCAGTGAAAATGGCGTCCTTGTCATTAGGACGCTGCAACCTATCGATGGAAGCCAAGTTCAGTTTGTCCTCAGTATCCGGTTAGGTTGCAGGCTGGGTGAGCGTTACATTATGTGTAACAACACTTTCTCCGCCCGCGTATTTTCTAATTGAAAGAAAATCCTACCACTGTCTCAGAAGGCCACTGTCCTCTAAAATCTTCAAGAGCAGCTTGATTTGCTACCGCGCGCGCTGTCATTTCGTGCATCATAGGGGAACACAATGTGAACGCCTGTGCCCAATGGCGCATTCCACTTCCTGCGATTGCGCAGTAATGTCTCGCGCTTTTCACAAAAGCAATGGGCCTAATAGGAATTTCAGAGACTGTTGTACACCTCCCCACAACAGCACACTTCGCGAACACAGAGGTAACGCGGCACGGGTGCCATCGTAGTCTACTTCTGATACTTCTGAATACGTAGATCGATCAGATTCTTGATAGTGACGGTTAAATGTTCATCTACATCGCACAGTTATGAATTAGGCCGTAGTTCACCTCATAGAGCGTGAAATGCGACTAAGGATAGATGCGTTAAGGACAAGGGGCAAGCGCAAGTTATGATATCCTATAGCTGAAATCGGGGAGGGGAAATGGTCTTGGGAAGGTCATGTAATGCGTAGAACAGATAACCAGCGCTCTGATCTGGTAACAGAGTGAACAACAAGCTACGGGAAGCGTCACCGGCTGCGTCAGAGGGTCAGGTATCGAGATTAGATTAAGATATTTGCTGAGATAGCGTGGCCAGGGCTCGCGCGGGAGATTGCTAACTGGAGAACAGCGTGGTAGTAGGCTTTGGTGGTGATGACTGTATATGATCGTGGCGGTTGGGTTTAGCTGCGACGAAGACGGCCCGAAATAGCCTTTATGACCGCCAATACTATGGGATGCACCCGCGGAAGCAGAACGCCATGCAGTTTGCTCTCTCTCTTTTATTTTTTTTTATGTAGTAACTTTTGCGATGCTCATAAAAACAAGGGGCAGCGCTACGACACCTTTTATGTCGTTTTGTTATTGAGTGGCTCCCAAAGAAAGCGATATTTTAGGTCGGCACCATCAATTTATTTCTCCCTTGCATGTTGCATGCATGCAGCTATCAAGGAAGACATATGCATGCGTAGGTTACAGTTTTCATTGTCTCTACGACGACTAATAAATATTAGCTAATTAACGCAGTAGACCCCCGCCGCGGTGGCTCAGTGGTTAGGGCGTTTGACTGATCTTCTCGATGACGCGGTTCGGTCCCGACCACGGCGGCCGCGTTTCGATGGGGGCGGAACGCAAGGCGCCCGTATACTGTGCGATGTCAGTGCACGTTGAAGTACCCCAGTTGGTAACATTAAACCGGAACCCTCCACTACAGCGTCCCTCGTAGCCTATATCTCGATGGAACGTTAAACCTTGCATACCATACCATACCATACCATACCATACCATACCATACCATACCATACCATACCATACCATACCATACCACACCACACCACACCACACCACACCACACCACACCACACCACACCACACCACACCACACCACACCACACCACACCACACCACACCGTACCGTACCGTACCGTACCGTACCATACCGTACCATACCATACCATACCATACCATGCCGTACCATACCATACCATACGATGCCATACCATACCATACCATACCATACCATACCATACCATACCATACCATACCATACCATACCATACCATACCATACCATACCATACCATACCACTTACTGTCTACCGCATGGATAATCCATCTTCATGTAATAAAAGCATTCGAGTATATATGCTTCCCTCCTTATTCGTCTAGCCCCAGCAACCGAAGAAAGATGAAGGGCCGCCGATCATTCCGCCTGATGTTGTCCTCTGGGCTGCGGCACAGTCAGACTACATTGGCTTCAACCCATGGTTTGCCACCGGCGTTGTAGGTATGATCCATGTGGCTGAAACGGTGAGTTTTTTGGTAGAATTTCTTTTCTGGCTTTTAGCGGCTAATATAGAACTTGGAGTCTAGTCTTCTATAGATGGCCTCTTTACCTGATGCTGCAATAATCGCGAGCTTGCTGCGAAGACTGGCAGAAATATATTTTAATTAGTCTGCGGCTTCCGGGCTTCGTTCCTGTACTGTTAAAAAAACAAAGTCAACCCTTAACTCGCTTGGTCGAAACGCATGAATAGATTTAAAAACAGGGGGAGTAGAAAGGAATGTGCTCCTTATCAATCAAAAGCAAAACCAGAAATTTTCTGCGAAGAAACCAGTGTCTTTATTTTTTACATATGTAGCACCGTCTTGGAGCCGATGACGCCTCCTTAATTACCGCAAACAATGTCACAACAAAACGGTGCATCTCTGAGACGCTGCAAGCACGAAGCACTTTTGCGGTCTTCCAGCAGCCTTCCTTTCGCGTCCTCTTTCTAAACACCGCTGCCTTGCCACTGCAGGTGTTGGGCTTCACTGCCCTGGCACTGCTGATGTTCTCCCCCGCGCTGGGCCTGGCCAATCGGACGCTGCTGGTGACGTCCTTCTGCATGAGCTACACGTCGCTACTGATGCTGCTGGGCTCCATGTCTTCGCCCTTCACGGACACCTACATGCCGTTGTCGCTTTACGTAAGTACTGCCACTGGGGAAGTGCAGAAAAGTTTCCAGAGGGAATGATCATCGCCGCGGGCGCGTAGCTCGCAAACCGACATATCTGAGCTGCACCCAGCTGTTACCACCTATGTTTTCGAAATAGTTATCTAATTTCACAGTGCGCCTATGAGGTCATCCCTTCGTTAGCAAAAACCAAACACATTCCAGAACATAACATGCAAGTATGAAACGTTATTTCAGAGCCGGTGTACTTTTAAAACGCAACAATATGTGAGTGAGGGAGATAGCCCCTGGTGGGGGTATCCGGCAGGAACGCGGCGCATAGAAACAGATGTAAACAAAGCATTCCAAAACTGTTTTCTAATTTCGCAGTGCACCTGTGAAGGCGGCCTTTCGTTAACAGCTGGCGAGTGCTTTTAAGAAGAGCATGAAAAAGTATGCAACGTCCTTTCGGAGCTGATATCCTTTGACAATGTCACAATATATATGTGTTGTGATGTCGGAAATGCCCACAACAGGCGCTCTGTCAGCTGTGTGTTTCTTTGCATCGTACTTGTGCTTTTGGTGGAGTCTGGCATGCTGCCGCATGCGCTACATTTGCTCCCCAATACAGCCGTTGAAACTAGATCATACAACTCTACGCGAAAAGCAGCTCTCAAAAGCATGATAAACGAACGAAAGCGAACCGCGCACTGACGGCGCAGATGACAACCCCGGGCGCCTCCGACATCCGCGAGCGCCCCCTATGTTTTTTTACAAACACGGTGCTGCCATCGTGCTGCTCTATAGAAAACGCGGAATTTGAGTTCACTGGAACGCGTAAATTTTTCGCATGGTCATCCTGTGTGTTTCATCGCCCAATCTATTACTGCATGCATTTCTGCGCGTGCAACTGGCGAATGACTTGTGAGGGAATAATGCGGGAGAATTTAAAAGTTCTTGTGTTAGGATCGTGGCGCAGCGCTGCCACTGAGTTGAGCCAGGTAGGACTGAATATCGTTTGATTGCTCATTCTCATCTCCCGTTGGTGCTTGCGCAGTTCTTCCTATTCCACCTGATGGCCATCATCTTCTACTCAGGCTCGGCCTTTTACACCTTCTGGAAGTCCGGCGACGACACCCTCAGCAAGCTCGCTGCGGTTCGTGCTGTCACCAAAACGCTCTGCTCATTCTGGCACCGCCTTGTTTTAATTTGATGGTGGCCACTAGCTAGCCGTAGGAGTCTGTTTTGTTCAAAGTTGCCTTCAGAACACGGTGACTCGTTTTAAGCAGCCTTAAGCGGCGAAGCGAAGAAGTAGGTGAGTTGGGATCCATTAATTTTTTTTCGAGCGCACAAAGATGCGAGCAAGAGACAGTAAGGACGCCACAGGCGGCGTCTTTCAACTGAAGATTTATCGAAAAACATGAATTACCGGCAGTAAAAAACAAATCAAGCAGACAGACTACTCGAATGTGAGCAGCGCTACAGCTGTGCCTGCATGAGTGAAAGCGGTTGCGAATGATTAAGAAAATCTAGTTCATGTTTTGTTTACACGATTGAGGTGCGGCGAACGCAGTGATCAATGTGCTTTTACAGTACGCAGAGTCTCTGCTTTTTTGCCTGTGCTTTCTTCAGTGTGCCTCATGAGGACGGAAGTATTAGCAAAATCAGGAGTGCGACCATACGATCGACGACTTGATAAATGCGAGCTTGGTGTGCCTTTCACTATTTAAAAGGGTCTTTCAAATGGACATTGACGCAGCGTCCCGTATGACCAGTTTACATTCTACAACAGGACAGAGCAAGTTAAACTTACCCTGCGCAGCTCCGAGTGAAACGGATGGAGTTTTTGCGCCGTAGGTTCCCGCCGGTCTTAGCTCTTTGCTGTAGGGACGTTAGCAGTTAGGTTTTTAAGACAACGATCGACAAGTCGACGCAGTATTTGTTACAAGCTTTCAGAGAGAAATCGCGGCCTGAGTTTTCCATTTCTCAAACCTGCAAGGACTACAGTCTATAACTCATCCTGTCTTATAATCAATTTGGCTGGATGTTCACACTGCAAAACCTTAAAGTTCAGCGCACTATGACGTTGTTAAAGAAGATTTTTCCAAGTCGTCGTTGCCTTTGACTCCGTGAAAATTGTGCGTTCTCTGTGTGTTTACTATTTTTCACGCTCATGTTGAAAGACTGCAGTCTGCTGGATTTTCTTTTAGTTTCTTTGTCTGTGCCACTAACCGCTTCCTTCGAAAAATAAAAACAGATGGTTATGTAAAAATACCGAAAACTCCGTTTCACATTTGAGAAGCGTAAAAATATGGTCTTTATTATGTACTTTCACGCAGTATCCCATTGTCTTTATACTGCAATGTCCACTGAATGGAAGTGTCTAGGTTGTTTTTTCAGAAGGGTTAACTCTTGCAGTCAGTTATTTTGCAGCATGCCTTCGGCATCTCTGCGGCTGACACAATGACTTCGCTTTGGAAAATGTGCTGGGAAATGCGTTTTGTGCAACTGTGAGGATCTTATGTTCTTCTGCGAGCAGAAACGAAAACTGTTGGCATTGGTACCGTATGTATCGTGCATAATGTGCAGGCCTCTGCAGGGTTAAGAAGATTGATTATAAATACGGGGTATACATAGTCTTTTCTTCGAAAAAAAGAGAGAAAAGATTGCTAATCTCTGTTCAGCTATTCAAGTAGCTGAGAGCGGCGCGGGCCGATGGGGCAAAAATTGTCAAGTTAAGCATGTCACTTTTCTCATCCAGTGTCATATGGAGGTATTTTTTCAGCTTCTTCTGTCCTGTACTTTAGTGGAGCGGGCGAGGTTACTTTCAACCTCAATCTACTTTCTGTCCTATGGTGAACCGGCGGCGCGGTCTGGGTACTTATATTCTTCTTTCTTTTTCTTGCCCATTCTAATATATATGTCCTGTGGTGAAACCTCTAATGGTCAGACAGGACGCTGCGTCAATGTCCGCTTGAAAGAACGTTTCAGTTTTTTTCTAACGCGCGCGGAACTCTCATTTATCAAGTTGTTGCCCCTCGTGTGGTTGTGCGTCTGGCTGCTTTTTTCTCTTTCCGGAAAATAGAGGGAAATTTGCCCACCAAAAAAAATTTCGGAAGCTGGGGAGGAACTCTCACGACGCGTGTGTAAGTCACTGGACTAAGGCACATTGGCAAAAGTTATTGGAAGAGTAGTTCACAGTTGGTAGCGAGGTGCTGGAAGTGGTAAGAAATTACGTGTACTTAGGGCAGGTAGAGGCCGCTGATCCGGATCATGACAGGGAAATAACTAGAAGAATCAGAGTTGGGTGGAGCGCATATGGCAGGTTCTTTCAGATCATGAATGGCAGTTTACCGATACTCCTCAAGAGAAAAGTATTCAACATCTGTAACTTACCGGTGCTCACCTATGGGGCAGAAACGGGGAGGCTAACGAAAAGGGTTCAGCTTAAGTTAAGGACAACGCAGCGATCTATGGAAAGAAAAATGGTAGGTGTAACGTTAAGAGACCGCAAGCGGGCAGAGGGGGTCAGGGAACAAACGCGGATTAATGACATCCTAGTAGAATTCAAGAGGAAGAAGAGGGCTTGGGCAGGGTATGTAATGTGAAGTCAAGGTAACTGCCGGTCTTTAAGGGTAACAGTGGATTCCAAGAGAAGGCAAGCGTAGCAGGGGGCGCCAGAAAGTTAGCTGGGGGGATGAGATTAACAAGTTTGCGGGGATAGGGTCGCAGCAGCTGGCAAAGGACAGGGTTAATTGGAGAGACATGGGAAATGCCTTTGCCCTGCAGAGGGCGTAGTCAGGCTGATGATGATGATGATTTCTCTTTCGCAGGTCGCTGGTGCGTTCGCCGGATACAGTCATTACCTGCACGCGCAGCGCTGCTTCGTCAGGGTTTTCAATCAGCCAGAAGACTAACGCTCTTTTTCGAACACAAGTCTTCGCAAAGCCTGGTCAACGAGGACGTTTAACGCCTGTTCGCTGTCAATTCATAGAATAGCGTTAGTTTCGTGTGAATTTTCGAATGTTTCATTTTCACATCGCTGAATGAGAGAATTTTCGTTAGCTCTGAGAAGCTCTCCCCGAGTGAAGCGCACTCGTAGCTTTTGTGTTCTGTCAGCCTTTCAGATTCAAAATACTGTATTTTCTGCGTTGTTCCTCGTTCTCAGTTGTACAAATGAAACTCAGTATTGCGATGTTACAAGTGATAACGTGCTGTAGTGCATGTGTTCTTGCTGGGTATTTGACCAGTTGCCATGCTATTCTGATATTTTACGAGTTCAATTTCTCGCGATTTCATCCCGTTCCAAATTTTCGCGGAACACGGGCTCGATACCCTCCGCCGTGGTCGCATTTCGATCGAAGCGAAACGCACAATCCTTGGTGTACTGCTTGAGATCATACCAGGTTGTCGAACGTAATTCCGAGCCTCCACTACAACGCATAGCCCACAGTGTTGCTTTGGCAGGTGAAGTCCCATTAAATCTCATACGTTGAATGCGGGCTTAGAACAAGCTTGTCGCTATGGGAAGACATGCAAATGGGTTAGCTCGGTGCGCGATACTTTGCCAATTCGACACTGGTGGTTATACGTGCTGGTTTTGATGTACAATTCCAACTGTAGGATCCCCCCCCACACTACCCCTATCAAGGGCCAAGCGCATACACATACAAAAAGTGGTGCATGTTGCGGGTATAAAACTATATTATTTCTCATACAGGAACAGTTTTACTTCAGAATGAATTATTTATTAAAACCACCATACTGCCGCAAAGCTTCGTAATGTTTATTTGTTCATGCCTCAGTGCCGCCGGCATGCGGCTTTATCACTTTGTTTGTGACTCAAGATGCGACCAGATTTATCTCGAATGGTCGCAGCCAGGCGGAACCGATTCTATGCTGTTCAAGACTGTTGTGGTTACTTTGCATCCCTTATCTCGAAAGTCCAATGTCAGCTTTAAACTGTGCACGGCCGAGAGCGGCGGGCATTCGGTTCGACGACTGCCGAGCACACTTGTTGCTTTCGCCGCCGCCGAGTCATTCAGTTCCTTGTGGACGCAGGTCAGACCAATAAACAGTTGCTTTGGAAGCCATTTTCGCTGTCATTACTGCCGGACTGCCGTCTCCACTACGTGACAACATTTTCAACTGTTATAAACTCAAACGTGCAATAAGCAAGTTGTAGAGCGTCAAAGCTAACATAAAATCGCATATTTTGTGTAACACTCGTTTTCTGGAAGTTAATTTTGTGCTCTTAACAAGGGTCTCGAAACTTGAAATCAGCTTCAAATCAGAACGCGCGTTTTGTGCATCCCGCTCTTCGCAGCGCTGCCCTCATCTATAGCCGTTGGTATTGCGGGCTCAGGATCGTGCCTGCCTTTGTCGCAGCTTTTCGTTCCTCTGGGGCATTCTCGCGCTTCCTTCCGGGTGTGTAAAAGATATGCGGAACATTTCTAGAGAAAATTTCCGCCATTTGCAGTTTCTCTTGACGCTTTGCAACTTTCTCATGAAACGTCTCAGTTACCTCCAACACTTTAATATAATTTAGTTTTAGCCAACAAAGAGTGGTAAAAATCATTGCTACTTCTCGGTTCACGTGAAAACAAACAATACTGCGTCATTTGAACTCCATCGGCATGTGCCATTTATTGACGTTGGATCTCGTGAATTTTCAATTCCTCAACAAGCACCTATAGGCTTCAGCGCACACGCGAGATGAGCGCTGTTTCTCTCCCATTGACAACTGGCGCCCTCAGAACAGCGTCCGCCGCAGCCAAGAATAGAAACGTTGATCTCATGCTCGGCAAAGAATCGCGAGAGCGCTTCGACCCCTGACCTTCCTCAGTGAGCGCGTAGATACAGATACCACGCAGCGCGGCCATCGAGCGGCCGCTTTGTACCCAGCAATGCCCACAAGCAGCGATACTTGTTTGGCCGAGCGAAGTCAGTGCTACTTTCAGGCGAGCACTTATTCGGAGTTATTCAACAGTTCCCACTCGATGGAAGTTCTCTTTTCGGAGTGGAGAAGACAAACACGAAGACAAAATGTGAGATACGGCGCTGCACCAGCTGGCGGGTGTCTTGCGACACTGGAATTACATGCGGTTCCATAGAAGGGACGCGACAGAACACAAGCGCATGTGCTATGTCTTATCTCTGCTTTTTTGCGCCATGGAACATCATGTGTTATTACCCACTAACCCGAACAACCACCCTTGTAAACACCGGAAATACGGCGCCTTAAACAGAAAGAACGACCAAAATATGGCAGAACCCTGCAAATATATTCGTTACTCGCGCATTATCAGAATATCTGAATATTTATTTCTTCATGACTGTGCACAGGGAAGCCGGCCAACGTGTACCAGATGAACAGCACAAATATCACAATTCGAGCATTACGACCAAAGTTACCAAAAACACGAATCTAATCTACACCTTGAGTAAGCTATAGAATGAGCACAGAGCTGTGCACATGAAGGACAACACCTTTTTACCGTATATACAAAGCCATTAAAATGTATGTGTTGTGTTTCTGCATACATGAATGATGAGCATACTCCTGAAAAAAAAAAAAAAACGCGACGGACTTGATGGCTCACAAGTGGCTATATGGCTATCATGCGCGAAAAAACTAGCCCCCCTCCCCACCCCCATGTTTTTTTTTGTAAAAGTTGACTTCTTGGAAACTCCATTCGACTACGGAGGATTCGAAGCACACTGTTAAGCCCCGCCCCCATTTCTTTGCTGCCTACTCCATGCGCGTCTCGGTGATCCGCCATTAACGTAGCGTTCGGTTCGTCATTCGCATGCAGCTCGTTATAGGAGGGCAGGGAAGGTCCGATGGCTGTGGAGAAATATTATGTTGGGACAGATAAAAGAATGAAAAATAAAACTGCGCCGGGCCGTGCCACTAAGTAGTGAGTGTGGACAGCAAGCAGGGCGGGCAATTAACAGCGTCCATAGCATTTGCAAAGTTTGGGTAAGGCGTCGGGCCTCATGCTCGTTAGAAAGACCTGAAATTGTCGCTCTTCTCGTCTCGACTGCAAGCAAACCACTTTCACGCTGTCGCCCACAGTTTCCTGCTGGCCCGCAGCGGTTGGCTGCATGCGCTCCGGCAAGTGCACCTTCGAAGCGGCATAGGGTTGGCAGTGTGACAGCTGACGGGTGGAATTGCCACATTACCGTACGGCTCCTCACAAACGAAGATCGCCATTTTGCAAGGTAGTAAGCGAACGCTCTCGAATTTCGCTTATCACTCGCCGCGACGAAAAAAACGCGCGCGTGCTGCGCTCAGCACGGAGTGGGCTTCTTTTATCAGGGGCGCGAACGGAAGCAGTCATTTCGCGCTGAATTCGCATCTTTCGTTGCTTTTTTTTTCGTTTTGGAAATATGAAGCCTGCAACTGAAGGCTGGCGCTTGATGATTGAAGTTAATATGCGAGTGTAAGCGTTATGTGCATCTGAAGTGTGTGTGCCTTGGAATTATGGCCGCCTAGCTGGCATCAGGCAGTATAGGAGGGCCGATTACACGTGTATTGCAGTCAGCTCCATGGTTGCGGTTAAAAACATCTCTGTAGTGCTCCCCTGCTGTCGGCTGTGTAGCCTGTCAGTGCCTTCAGTACGGTCACATGGCAACAAGCGAATGGGGTTCAGAGCAGGTCACACGTGCTGTATAATACTGGACCAAGGTTGCGGGTCGACGACCGAAAATAAAATGTGCGATTACACTTCGTGGGGGCCTTAGCGGTTTTCGGCTTATTTGGCAGTTAATGGGCTTCTCATTTTGCTGGTACTTGTGAAGAATTTTTTAATGATGACTGAATACAATAAAAGCCGCCGCGGTGGCTCAGTGGTTATGGTGCTCGGCTGCTGACCCGAAAGACGCGGGTTCGATCCCGGCCGCGGCGGCTGGAATTTCTTTGGAGGAGAAATTCTAGAGGCCCGTGTACTGTGCGATGTCAGTGCACGTTAAAGAACCCCAGGTGGTCGAAATTTCTGGAGTCCTCTACTACGGCGTCTCTCATAGCCTTAGTCGCTTTGGGACGTTAAACCCCATAAACCAAACCAAACCAAACCACTGAATACAAAAATATGTGCATCGAAAAAAAATGTCCTCAACGGAGCAGCACTAAGTGACATTAGCTGATTGCACCCAGCGACCCGCGAGGGAGAAGCAGCGAGTTCCAAGAAAAATGTATCCGCACATGTGAGCATCCAAAATGCATGCGTGTTGGGATTACGGGCCTTCGAGGCAAAATGCTCGAGAAATACAGCTATTCCCACCTCGCTCCCACAGCGCCGTTCTCCAGCTTCCATCTCCTTCCCTTCGGAAACCTTGCGCACGTTAGGAATGCCGAAATGGGCTCCACACCTTACGTAATCTGTTTTGCGCGAAAAATACTTGCGTGGGCATTAAGGTCATTTTTCGCGCCCTCTTTCGGCTCCTGCGTAACCGTCGAAGAAGGAGCTCCCGTTTTAGCACCGGCCGTTTATTCTTATGTATTTGTTTCCGACGACATAGCCTCTTGGGTATTCGACGTTACGAGATATCATCTGCTCTGTTTTTCTGTGCAGCTCAAATCCAAAATAATGGAGCAGCCACGGAGTTGCGCAACGTCTTTTGCAAAGAATTGGTCCAGGAGAAAAGCTGCTTCGCTCGCTGTGCTACGGTCTTCTCGCAAGTTTGCTTGCAGAGTTCTTTTTACGATTCCTCCCCGCGTCTTGACTGGCGGCCATGTGCTTTCTCGCCGCCTCTCCCTTCACTTTCTCGTTTCGGTGCGCTCGTTCTCACAATCTAAGGCTCTGAATTCTGTATTAGAAGCGCGAATCCTGTTTACTCATCGATCATCGTAATATTCGAGTTTCCTAATCCGTCGTATCACAGCCTGCGGAGCGTTGCTGCAACTTGCCGAGCTGCTAAGAACACCGAATTTTAACATGTTCCTGCGCTCCGTGTGTGTTCATTCGCTCTTTTCATTCCGCGATATACTTTGTGCGGGGAAAGGCACAATAATTGTGTTCCTTTAGTTGATCAGATCCCGCCACAGCTCTTCTTTTTTTTTTTCTCACACGTAGCAGTTGTGTTATTATCGCCTGTTTTATTTAGTAGTTGTTTCTTATGCGTCGATGCTCTCGAGAAAAGATGTATGTAATCTTCTTCAGCGCAGCGCGCTGGCGTTTCTTGCCTTTGCCCGCTTCGTGCCGGAGAAATTCGGGCCGAAGAAAGAAAAAGAAAGCGGATCGCTTTGGAAAGAACTTGCGACGCGAGTCCATTTCTCCTTGATACGAGGATTTTCATCGACGCTCGAAAGGTTCGAACAAAAACAGAGCGTAATTTCTGGCCCAGGAGTGAAAGAAAGGAATGGGAGAGCGGCCGTTCCTTAGCGTGTCATATCTCAAACGTCGTCCTTATCCAAAACGCATATTTCACGCGCTTAACCCTTTCACTGCCGGGAATGATGGGCTTATGTATATCTTTGGCACCAAAGAACGCCCGCTTCGGAGTGCGCACGAGACTCGCAAGCGTCTGGTGACGGCAAGGCGGCTCGAACCGGGGGAGTGTGGAGGGGGACTCCGTAGCGGTGAAGGCGAGGTGACGGAGCAGCTGACGCGAAAGGGTGCACCTAACGCTTTCGGAGTCCTTTGCGGCCGGCAGGGATCCTTCCTCCTTTATAGCTCGTATTGCTGCTGCCGCGCATTTAATTCCTAACGGCCGCTTTGCAACTGCACGGTGCTGAGTGCTTACATCAGGCGTCCTTTTTTTTTTCCCGAAGGGTTGCGTGGTCGCACCCTGACTGCCGCGCCTGTCGCTGCTGCACCTGCGCCCTTTTCCACCCACACGCACTCTCATACACACGCGGGCACGGGCACATGATTCATGCTCTCGGAGGCGCTAATTTATCATCGACGCTGTTGCCGCTTTCCTCGTCGTCCCCACACGGCTGAGTGCTTCGTTATGTAGCGCACACAAGTTCGGCCGAAATCTGTTCTTGCCCTTGCAGCGACGTGAACGGCAAAAGAGCGAGCAGCGACGCATCGCCGCGCGTATTCTTTCGTGTCCAGGAGAGCTGAGCATTACTCTAATCCGATCCCCACCCCTCTTCCCTCGCTTGTGCCCCGCCCGGAGAGCTCTGCCCTTGTTGAGAAAGATTTATGGTAGGAAGGCGCAAAATCGAAAGAGGACAAGACCATTTGCGCCGAATTGCTTTCCGATAAAGGAAATGTGCACAGCCCACCCACCGTTTTCTTTATTTCGGTCGTCAGAAGAGGAGAGCATTGATCTCTTTTTACTTCGCCGGGGTTTTCTACGAAGCGTAAATGGCTGAAATATAATGTGCGCGCCGTCCCCGAGACTTCAAGAAAGTGTAAACACGGAGAGGAAAACGCAACAAGAGGACGGCAGGTTGCCTTGAAGACACCCTTCGCGAGGCGGCATTGAGAGGGAGGGAGGATGTTAAAAGCGCAAAAGCGGTATTGACATTGTTCCGAAGCGCATTTGTTTCGGGGAGACCATTTTTCCCCCGAGTTGAATGAGCAGTAAACAAGCGCCGACATTTTGAATGGTTCAGTTTTCTAGCTGCCTCGACAGTTGAGTGCATTTTGGTGATATGCCCACCTCCCGACTCGCTTTCTTTCTCGTTCTCGCCGCGTGTATCGAACGGCGTTAACACGCAAGAAAACGTCATAATGATTGTGTTTCGCCAGCCGCTGGCGGCTCGGCCCAGCAGCCCCGCGGCAAAGAGGCCGCGCTTACGTACGTGACGGCGCGCGTCTTGTTCCGCGCCCGCCAGTTTCGTACACAAGTGTGTGTGTGCGTTTGCCGTTGTTCCTATTGTGGATTTTGCTGCTGCTGCTTCTGAACATGAGAGCGCGCGTTTTCATTTGCTGCGTTGAGAGTGCAGCAGTTAAAGCCAACATTTTCGCGCCATTTATTTTGCTATTGCGATAGCATTTTGGTTGTCAACATACAGTTTCTGGTTTCTCCATGACTAAATTTCCTGATTGGTCATTTTTGATATGACGTCACCAGAGTCACGTCACCCCAAAAGAACCAATCAGAGAGCATCGCCAAATTCGCAACTCCAATTGCAATTTGATCAACGAGTTGTGAGCTACCTGCCCCCCGTGGCAAATGGCAATGAAATTAATTCAAATAAATTCAGTGCAGTTGCCACCTGCCCCCCGTTGCGCTGCGCATGGGCCTTTTGGAAGTTCGGGAAGAGCAACCTAGGATCTCACAAGCCCCACCAATGGTTGTGTTTGAAACAGCCGGGCAGGGGCACCGCTGCAGCGCGCCAGTAGTGGTATGAGGACCCCCGGGATCTATGGATGCGATTGAGAGGGTTGCGACGTCATCGGCAGCACGTGGCCACCGGAGGACCAATCATAGCGCACCGCCAAAGCTGAAAAATCTGAGGAGCTCCAAAAATTTGGAAGGCCCACCCCCGAAGATTTTGGAAGTAGGCCCACCTCAGAAAATGGATTCTGGTAAATTAGTGGGTCAGGTTGATATAATCCTTTGCGATAATTCAATGCAAGTTACTCAGACATTTTAGAAGGTGAAATACTAATGCATACGATGTGAGGACAATGGGACCGGTTCCAGCCAGGTTCACGGGGGAAAATCGCAAGAACATTTGACACTCATTGTAGACACCATAGCAGGAAACTTAAGTGCTATCACATTCTCTTTTTTGATAATGTGGTTAAGAAGGCCCCCAAGTTTTTATTATTCTTCAAATGAAAGCAAGTAGTTCGGTCAACGACATAGAAACGACGTGAGCACTTATATGACTATTCCTCCCCCTAGCTGTTGAAAGCTAACCGCGACTATCTTCTCCCGTTTGTTGGACATGAACCAATTGCGCAATCATGTCCGAATCGTTTCATACACAAAGTGATTGCAAAACGTGCTCTCTCTTTTTGTATGCGTGTCGGCAAGTGTTCGCCTGTACGTGAGCAACACGTGTAATCTACGCGTGCATGAACTGCAGAAATCGATCACAGTCTTTTTCTGTCGTTACTGTTCCACAACGCTGCGCGATGGAATGCTGGATGCCGACGTTTAGGCGACGTTGCATAACTAATGAAACTTGACACCGCCACGCGCACTCGTCTCCGCATCGAAATGGTGTTTCTGACCGTACATATTGCAGCTGTAACAGCGCGCTTATATATAAGGTAGGCTTTTTGCGCGGCAATGTGCCGCCCTGCTAACGCGCGTGCACTGGTGTGGTAACACGCTGCCGAAAATAGGGGTCAAACACGTGGCTTAAGTGCGCGGCAAGCGGAAATCGGATCCTTGATGTTCGCTTCTGCAAGGATCCGTTTAATCCGATGGGGTATGCACGATGCCACTTTCCTTGTAGATGCTGTTGTGTCGTCCATCATCGTCGCAGCGCGCTTTAACGCTCGTGCGTCGTCAATCGTACCGATCGTACCGAGCGCCGCAGCATCGATAGCAATCGCCCTTCTTGTCGCCGGTTGCCCTGGTGTCATTCATTGTTTTGTGCGCCAACTTGCACTCGTACGTCGAGAATTCGTAGTTACCTGGAACACAACGGCGGTTCTCTCGGCGCCTCCAAAGAATGTCGGGACTCTAATACGTTTCCCAACAAAACGGAGAACACTAAATTTCAGATTGTACAGGAGCTAGAACAAGGAGGTGCGCAGCGTAACGTTTTCGAATAGAGAAATTCCTTCGCGCCTGGAGAGCCCTTCCCTTGGAGAACACGGAGCGGATGAAGTGGTCGACATCCTTTCGACTCGCCTGCAATTTCGTTCCGAGACGGTTAGAAAAGTGGAGGAAGCTTGCTGCTGAACTCTCGGTTTTTTTTTTTACTTCTTCTTGCTTGCATTTCAGGCTTACCGGAACCTGAGCTCAACCTTCCGCCTCATCGCTCGGAGGCAGGAGGAAAACTCTCGGAAGTCAAGCGCACTTGAGTGGCGCAGTTCCTCAAGGAAGGGCCTAATAGTGACATATGAAGAGCTATCGACCTTCTCG
Source organism: Amblyomma mixtum (assembly GCF_055824585.1). Taxonomy (NCBI): domain Eukaryota; kingdom Metazoa; phylum Arthropoda; class Arachnida; order Ixodida; family Ixodidae; genus Amblyomma; species Amblyomma mixtum. Next base: position 172,761,434 of record NC_143014.1, read on the forward strand.
CTGCGAAAGAGCGCTGAGCGGGTCTTCACGAGCAATGTATAAGGCGGTCGTACTCTATGCACCCAGTTCGTAGTGTACGAGCGCTACAGGAGGGATGTCGTTATCGCTTTAGGGGCGGTTTGCTGTATTTCCTTCCTTCGTTTTGTTTAGTGAACGCGAAAACACTTCCTCGCACGACACACGGCACTTAGTCTGTATAGCCTTAAAATGGCGGCGTACTGTCTTGACAAATTTGTCACGATGTAACCGTTCACATATCGAGCTTCACGTTTTATATCCTCTTCTCCTCCTTTCGCCTTAAAAGGGGGTTGAGTGTGTTTATTTTAAGATCGACACTAATAAAGAGTGATACTTTCATTTTCCATTTCACTTTTTGTCCCCTAAACAAAAAAGTTTGTGCTCAGTACCCTAGAGAAAGCAAAGGGCCGCTGTTCGACTTTCTAGGAATGGAAGCTAAAAGTGGTACACGCGGCCAAAATGGAGTTGGAGAAAGGGTAGGAGTTGAAGAAAGAAATGAAGCCAAAACTCACAAATTCCAACAGGCTGAAACATTTCAAACTGTTGCCAGTGGCGAAGCGCACTGGTCGATACGACCCTGGCTTTAAAAATTTAAACAACAGCGTTCAGCTTCGCAACAATGCCCTCCCCGAAGCCACAGATTCCCGCCAGTGAGCCCTATATTTGTTGTCAAATGCTGGCACGGACGCTAAGCTGTCCTTCCAGTTTGCTTCGTCAACCAAAAAGTTTTTAATAAAAGAAATGGTGTCGTCAAGTATAGAAGACAAATGTGAGTGTCGGCAAAACTCCGACGCATGGCCTGAACATACTGCGAGAAGTGACATTACCTTATTCTTTGACAATTTCCAGCTTCGAATGCGCTACCTTCGGCCGTCATGAAACTCACATTATTACGACATCATGATGCAGCTTGACGTTATCGTAAATAAGGGCCGAACGCTTCTCTTAGGCTGTAGAAAATGGGGCGAACGCTGATCTATTCGGATCCAAAAAATGTGCGACGAACCCAACCTGAAGAGCGGATCTTCAAAGGAGTTCCCACAGCTGTCACTCTGCACCGTCTTACGTATCACGAAGAGGGTTGCCATTTTTTTTTTCTCTCCCGAACGCGGGATGGGTAGGATGGAGCAGCATATGCATCAAGACGATCTCACTGCCTTTACTTCTGTAAAACGCCGTGCCCTGTCTGTTCTCTCGTCCCATGTTTCGCGCTGTTCGCAAAAATGAAACTACGCCGACAACCTCATCTACATTATAAGAACGATAAAAACTGCGCAAAAAGGACGGGACAAGAGAGAAGAAGCACACGGGACAAGCGCAGACTGACAACTGGTTTATTGCACCAAAGCCTCCTTCCTTCAACAACAAAGCGCATGCGCAGCAGCAACACAAAGGCAAGTAACCTTATGTCGTTCCAACTAGCCCCTCACCGCACCCTTCTAGATCTCATCCGCAAAAGCTGATGTATCGCATGAAGGCTTTCTCTTTCTACTCCCATTGAAGCATCGACAAAGGATTGATGCATTTTGGTATTAATGAAAATAGCACTTAGGCTGTCATCATGCAGTTTCCGATTTCCCGGAAACAAAATTCCTGGATTAGTCAATTGGGGTCATGTGACCCTGATGACATCATCGGGGTCACGTGACCACCCCAAAGGAATCAATCTGAGAGTACGGCTAAATTTGACACCTGCCAACCGTGGCGCTGCGTATTAGCCTCACGGGAGCTCAGGAAGAGCAACCTGGGTCTCACAAGCACCACCGGTGGCTGTGTTTGAAAGAGACACCTGCCGGGAGAGTGGCACATCGCTTAACCGCTTCACCACTGCGTCAGTAGTGGTACGAGGACTTCCCGCGATCTATGAATGCGATAGAGAGGGTCGTGACTAGAGATGTAAAATTTCAGGAAAATTTGAATGGAGTGAAAAAAACCGTTTTTTTCAGGGTTTTTTTCATGAAAAATTGGAAATTTTGCAAAACATGACAAAAACAGATCTATTTGCAATAGCACAACAATCAATAATAATGCTCCGAAGTTCAGTCGAATATGCAGTTATAGACGTCATATTGTGAAACGAACTTCTGGTTCTATTGCACCGAGAAGATAAATAATGATTTGCACTTCATGCGAATATGGAGGTATAAATATCATATTTGTGGAACGAACTTCTTGTTCTATTGCACCGAGAAAGGGAGCATGAAAACTGATCTATAAGTCACTCCATATGGGACTCAGAATCACTGTCGCTGGATGTGGCACTACGCGCAGCAGCATGGATTGAAGCTGCGTCCACAGCTAGGTTCGACTGCACATACACAAGCTTTCGAACGCGTTCCCCTGAAATCCTGTTGCGAATCCTTGTATGGACATTCGCGAAACGTGACCAGTTTGTTCGCAGCTGGCGGATGATGGTGGTATCTGCAGCAGTCGGCAAGCCAGACGAGTTAGCGACTGGTTGGGGTAAAGGCCTTGCTACCAGGTAGATAGGGTCACGTGCTTCGCTGAAGACGCCTGTCCTATAACAAATTCCTGCGAATGTTCTGTACTCTGCTATGTTGGAAATCAAGAAGCTAGGCTTGTATTTGGCTAAAACCGCTTACATGCACAGCAGCCTATGTTATTTATGCCGTGTGTGTAGCGCTGTAGAATTTGCAGCCGTTTTGTTCTACTTCAGCCGTGAGTTCAAGTATTAGTTTGTTTTTAAGTCAAGCCTGGATCTTATATGTGACCTGGCCTTCAACCCGCGTACTCGTAGCACGAACGTTTTAAAAAGCACTACCTGGCACCGGCGATGACGACTGCCGTCGAATCGTTCAAAGATGCACGCTGTAATTGTTTTCAACGCAAAAACAAAAACCTAAACTAAAAGCAAGCAATCGTAAAACCTTGAAATTGCATTGTGAAATTTTCAATGTTTTTTTCCATTTTCCCTCGTCTGAAAAAAACGAAAAAAACCGGTTTTTTTCCAAAATTGCAGTGTTTTTTTCAGGCCTTCACATCTCTAGTCGTGACTACAACGACACCACGTGACCATCAGTGGACTAATCGTAAGGCACCGCCAAATTTAAATATCTGAGGAGCTCCAAAATTTGGAAGTTGGCTCACACCCATAAATTCCAAAGGATCCTCAAAATTTTGGAAATAGGCCCACCCCAGAAAATGAATTAAGGTGGATTAGTATCAGTATAGTACATTAGTATAATCCAGCATGATGATCCAATGGAAGGTAATCCAACATTCTAGAGGGCGATTACTCAAGCATACCATACAGGGGCAACAGAACCGGTTCCAACCGAAGTTTTGGAGGGAAAATCGCAAGAAGAACTTTAGACACTCACTGCAGACACCATAGCAGGCAACCTAAATACTATTCGCATTTTCTTCTTTAAGGATGTGGTTAAGAAGGCCGTCATAGTTTGTTTTTTTTTTCACTCCCTTATTTTCTTGCCCCGCTGCTTCGACCCGAGTTCGTCCCACCCGCGCTATAAGAGCGGGTCTAACCGCCAGCGCCCGCGCAACCATCCCCAGCGCAAGTGGGTATATAAAGTTATGATCGCCTTACTTTAAAAATGCCACAAACTCCCACAACGTTAGAAGCGGCGTTGGCCAGATGCTGTCATACTGAGTCTTGGCAACCACACGCGGGCTAGGCGGGGAAGCTGCTTTGCTCGCAATAATTCAAAAGCATTGAATTTCGCTTTGTCCTGATTAAAGTGCGCCTCCGTCGTTTTCTCTCGACGGTCACGATTCCATTACAAAATTGCACTCGTCAGTATCAAGACCAAATATCTATTTCGCGCGACATAATGTTCCGGCGCGGTTTGCTTTTTTTTTTTGTTTTCAGTTTTAGTATCACTTAGGGAGCGCGAACATATTCCTTGATTAATGCTATCGGGCAGCTTCGTCTGCTTTCTGCTATGAACTGGGCCAGTCAGACGCACGGCCCGAACATACATCACGATCAAGGATTCTCTTTTCCTTCCCTTATTCCGAGCATTAGTAATACTCAAGAACAGGAATCTCTCGCTTCCTTTTTCTTTTCTTCTTTTCCCGGCGGCAACGCAATTTGTTACCAGTCTGACTCTCCCCATCGATCTTCGAGGAGGCACAAAAAAGTGCAAAAAGGAAGGAGGCGTAGGGAAGAGAGAGAAAGACAATGGCGGATACAGCGCGAGCTAGCAGAGTATCCTCGATATTTTAGGTTTCCGACGTGCAGTTCATTCGCAAGATGTATTGACTCAAAATGCAACCACGTCCCTGGTTGGCTCTTTCGTGGGAGCTCGTTGCACCACCATGCGTTTTTACATAAACCGGGCCACGCGTACTTGTTTGAAAAAGTGAACTGCGCGCCAGAGCCGTAGAATTCCGACAGCGGGAATTTAAGCAGGCAGCGGGGCGGACCGTACTTCATTTTCTTTTACGTGCAGTTTCTTGGCAGCGCCGGCGTCTCTTTTCTCTTTCTTCCCTTGTTATGACACTGAAACGAAATCGATGGAGAAATGACATCGCGGAGCGGGGAAGAGCGCCGCTCTTTGTTCGCCCGCGCCTTCTGTCGTATATGTCGCAACGGTCCGCCATTTGAAGCGCGTTCATTTTCATGTGCGGCACTGGAGCGAACGGTGCGCGCACTGAGGCATGTTTGTTCTCAATACACGCGTAGTGATAGCTCGCTGTGTTGTCGCCGAAACGCGTTCAACACGGTTTAGTCGATCGGAAGGTGAGCGTCGATCGTGACGCGGCCCACGATAAAGCAGGTGTCAGGACGGCCAGCTGTTGACTGAGAAATCTTGGGTGGGTGTGAGCGGTGCGTCTTTCAAGGGTCAGCGAATGCTCTGCGTTGTGTGGTAGCAGACGGCGCGTTGAGCGCTCCAGGCAGCGAAACAGTGCTCCGGGGCTTGCTGCCGACACCGGTAAACAAGCAACTCGTTGATGTTCGGAACTAATTAATACAGTAAAAAAAAAAATCGGAGCAGCAGTGCGCAAAAATAAACGGTGAGAAAGAGCGAGGGCTACCGCTGATTTCTTCGCACAAAGAGGAGGGGGCAACAAGTCTGGGATGCTCATGAAGTGCCGGGGAAGTCTTCTGGCGAACCGCTACGGCTTCAGCAGTCCCGACAAAATTGAAACGAGGGAAACGAGCGTCAGATCGCAGAAAACACGCATTCTGGGAGCAGAAGCTGCATTACGATCCCGTGTCTGAAATATATTGGCACGCTTGAAATCGAAGTAACGTGCGCATAATCCTTCATTATTATTTGTTTTCATCAAATACATGTTTGCGTATAAATTAAATGAGTAATTTTGCTTCTCGTCTGGCGGCACTGGAAATTCGTCTCGGTACACGGGAGATTAACTCAGTGAGAAACACGTCCAAGTTTATTTATTTATTTTATTCCGACACCTTCAGCACCCCTTCGCGATATTTTGCAGGGGATATACAAGAGGAAATTTTCATTTGTTCTAGAGATGACACACTGTAAAAATAAAACAAGCAAAGAACAACGAATTCTAATCTAACAAAAATGGTACTAAAGGAGAGGAAAGAATCAAAGAGAAAGACGGTGGAATGGGGAGGGCAGTTTTAGCGCGAAACAGCGCTCCTGCGTACGCTGCTGCCATGCAGATCTATGAAGAAAATGAGGAAGCTATATCAAGGCCGGGGCGCTGGGTTTGACAGAACGCTAAAGGTGGCTAAAGGCATTACAGAGCGCGAAATAGTAGTGCCTTCTGGAGGCGAAAAGGGCAAGCTAAGAGCCCTTTGTTCGCCTTTAATACTGTGCTACGGGTATCGGCGTCTCTCTCCGTGTTGCGCCATCTCGCAGCCTGTACGCTCAACGAGCTTTCATTCCTCACTGCTCTGTGTTAATTTTGGACACCTCAGCCGCTCTAAATACCCCGAGAATGTTAATGAGCGCCAATTCGCACAGGCGTTGCTCAACTTCTTGCCGCACCTGCTGATACCAAGAAAAAAGGACAAACAGGCATTGTTCACGGAAAGCATATTTTTGTGTTAGTTGTCACAAATACCGGGCAGTATAAATTTATCTGCCACGGCAGGTTGAGTAAGCGTCCGTGTGCTCACCGCCATAATCGCGCGCCACGCAAAAAAAAAAAAAAAAAAGCGGTGAAGTAAGAAGGGCCCTTGACTTTGCGAACACGCAGTTTCCAAAGAGTTCGCCATAGGCTGCCGGAACAGATATAATAAAAGGGGAAGCTCTTGAGAAATAGTTAAGCAGTGTTCGGAGCTTGTGCCATCAGTTCAGTGCTGGAACAGGATGAGAGTAAAGTTGGAGTCACTGTACATCGTGCCCTTTGAGAAACATCGTCTTTGGATCAGCTAATAATCCCATATATAGCTCCGCTGACGTGAGCGGACACAGAAATTCCATACAACCCAGAAACAGCATACCCAGAAATTCTCGATAAGCGCATTTTTTCAACGGGAAGGTTACGAACGCAATTGTTTCGCATATTGTAAGATTGCAACATAACAATAAATACATCCGCAAATCCATTCTCGCGACGCTTGCAGTTTTCTGCTGTTTATTCTCAAAAACGCACCCCAATGTATTTTATGGCAGCCTTAACTATTTCGGTGCGAGCGCAGGACAAACTTTAAAAGCAAGATTTTGTTACGCACCGGATGGTTAGACAATCCAATCAGTTTGTTCATAACAATATCTTAAAATATTGCTCAGTTGCCTCACAATTAAAAGTGATGTCCAAGATAGCTGGACTCGTTCCTTCCTTCGCATCTGTTAGAGTTCCACTCCTTTTTTTACAGAACGTCTTTACATTCTTCGCCATTTGGACAGCAAGACGACTATACCCGATTGTGCATCTGCACTTTTGCCATCACCAACTGGACATCAGCCCGTCTACAGGACGGATATAAGACGTCAATAAAACTTGGGTTGGGCCTAGTTGGTACATGATGTTGTGAAGGTATAGGATACGCAATCAAAGGACGAACCACGAAGAAAGACAGAGACACACACAAGCGCAAGAAGGGGAGGACACACAAAAAGAAGGGCCCACTGAACTAGAAAGGAACTTCAATAAAACTTGGGTTGGGCCTAGTTGGTACATGATGTTGTGAAGGTATAGGATGCGCAATCAAATGACGAACCACAAAGAAAGACACAGAGACACACACAAGCGCAAGAAGGGGAGGACACACAAAAAGAAGGGCCCACTGAACTAAAAAGGAACTTCAATAAAACTTGGGTTGGGCCTAGTTGGTACATGATGTTGTGAAGGTAAAGGATGCGCAAAGGACGAACCACGAAGAAAGACACAGAGACACACACAAGCGCAAGAAGGGGAGGACACACAAAAAGAAGGGCCCACTGAACTAGAAAGGAACTTCAATAAAACTTGGGTTGGGCCTAGTTGGTACATGATGTTGTGAAGGTATAGGATGCGCAATCAAAGGACGAACCACGAAGAAAGACACAGAGACACACACAAGCGCAAGAAGGGGAGGACACACAATAAGACGTCTCACCAAGATAAACGAACCGTCTTATAGACGTCCCAGCTGGCCCCTGGGATAGTTACTGAATGTTTATAAGGCGTCTTAACAAGATGTACAAGATATCTTGCATACTGCTTGTAAGACATAGCTAGACATCTTGATACATTTTGTAGCCATCTTCTAACTCAGCTATAGTCGGATACAACTCGAGAACGAAGCGGCTTTTCCCCGTCAACGGACCCCCTTCCAGCCAATGGCGTCGGTCGATTCTTATGAGCCTGCTAGCGTGACAGTGCAGCGAGTAGCAGATTAAAGGGGATAGTCCACTCCCTCCATGGTCAGGGGTAGTCGCTTCCCTGCATTGTCACGCTAGCAGGCTCATGAAAATCAGCTGACGCCATTGGCTGGAAGGGGTTCCTATGACGGGGAAAAGCCGTTTCGTTCTCGAGTTGTATCCGGCTATAGTGCTGCAATTTTTCTGAGCTGCAAGACGTTTTGCAAAAAATTCCACAGAAATCCCAAAGGCGAGTTCTATGGGATGTCTACAAAGTGCATACTTTGAAATCTCTTGCAGCTGTTCAATATTATTGCTTTAATCGTTGCTGTTTTTGTCAAAACAGCGTCCTAAATAGCTCACGTGCTTAAGCACTACTATAAGACGTGTTAATAAATATAAAACATCTCACTAACATGTTTATTAGCCGCATGGCCCTCACTGAACAAGCAAATTGTCCAGGATAAAATTCGCTGCCGCTAGCCTTTACAGTGATAACTTGATTTATTACGTGGACCTGAAGCTAATGCTTTATTCAACGCGATTTCAAATATTTAACTACTCATCGTCGCTAATAAAAAATAAACAGAAGCATAATAACTGAAGACAACTGCAATCTTCTAGCCTATACATCCCTTGTCAGGTCCCAACTCGAATACGCTTCCATCATCTGGCACCCTCATCAAACTTACCTAGTAAACTCCATTGAATCACTTCAGAATAAAGCAGCCAGGTTTATTGCCCACGATTATTCATTTCGGACCAGCGTAAATAGCCTTAAGCAACAATTAAACCTATTGCCCCTCCAAATTAGAAGAAGAAATGACCGCCTATCGTTTATGCACAATCTATATCATGGTTCATTAGAATTTCGAGAATTTTTTCTGCGTCCTGCTGCCCACAGATCTTCTCGTTTAGACCACCCATTTAAAATCAGCCCCATATTCGCGCGCACAAATTTGTTCAAATATTCACCTCTTTTACTTGGCATCTCACAATGGAACAGTTTGCCTGCAGATGTCGCCTCCATATCTAATCATGCATCTTTCTTCTAGAAGATATCTTATGTTAGGCTATTTTGATTGCTTTCTTGTTATTGATGGTTATAGATAACTTGTCTCGTTTTTTCCCCTTCATGTACTGGGCTGTATTCATTGCTGTATTGCGCTCCCTGCCCGGTATTGCGCGTGCTTATAGCTAATCCTGTTATAGCCTTGTGTAATCATTCAAAAATATATGTCTATTGTATAAATACACAGGTTCCAAATTATTTTATTTCTCCCTAAATTTTTCCTTTTCTATATTTCTATGGTTATCTTATAAGTGCGTTTTTACTTGTGTGCATATATAACCTGTTTTGAATTGTATTCCCCCCCCTATGTAATGCCCGAAAGGGCCCTTAGGGTAGATAAATGAAATTAAATGAATGAAACTTAAACGAGCGAGCAGAAGTTAGGGAGCCAGTACTGCTACTCACTTATTGCGTGCATCGCCAGTTAACGCACTAACGATCAGACAATTATTTTACAGAGGAGAAAATACAGTGCGTTTCGGTGCAATACGTGCTCGCTGGAACGGCCGCAATAACTTGATGGAAGAGCCTTTAGCCTAACGAACGTGTTGCGCCACGTCGCGCACATTCTTGCCTTTTGTCCTTACTCGGCCCTCAGAAGAAACCTCACGTCTTTGCAGAATTGCAAGGTCAGCAGGTTTTTGATGCAGTGCTGATTTTTGGGTATTTCTGACGGTGACGAATTCGCGTTCATCCAAGTGGGCTTGCTCTCGTTCTGCTTAGTGTTTTAATTCCGCAAATCAACCCAAGTCAAGCATCAGTCCATAATCGGTGGCTATGAGAATAAAAATACATTCGGACGCATGAGAAAAGGAAAGAAAGAAAGAGAGAAGGAAAGAAAGGAAGAGAGAAGTTCTTCAGAATTGGGTCATATAGGGAATTAGAATAAGATACGTTAGATATAGTCTTGCTGCCCGCCATATGCTATATTTTTTTTTTGCGTTATGTTTTATTGAAGTTTAATTTCGAAGGCGAACAAACACTAGCAAGCATTGCAAACGACGCCATCCGCGCCTGGTGCGAAGCATAGCTTCGTAGCAGTTCTGCATGACGAGTTGCTGCAACTGTAACAGCCCACATGTTAGGAAAGCGACGCACTTGGCGACATCGTCCAGATCCATGAAGCATAAAAAAGACGTGGATGGAGGTGGGCAGGGGGCCAGCGAAGGCGGCAGTCGAAGCGAACGATTCCTAAATCGTGTCTCACAAAGTCCGCATTGCCACAGCTTAGCGCGGCAGTGACGCGTTTCTCGGCGGTTTTATGGCCCACATAACTGACAACTCGAGTCGCCTTTGAGAGCGGATCTTTTGTCGAGCCCTCGCGCACCGCTCGCATCGGCACCGAGGGACGCGCGCCCCCCATCGCTGCCGCTTTATTGCGGAATACACGCTCGCCCTCCGTTCTCTGCCCCGCCGTCCACCATTTTCCTTTCCGATACGGCGTATTACAGATGCATGACACGAGAATCTACGGGCTTCGCTGCTATCTTATACCATGTTCATTACTTATTTAGGCACAGGCACGTGGAACTAGGGGCGCCCTCTAATGCGTATTTATATCAGCCAGTCGTTCTCCGTCGGGACTACTAAAAAAGTTATGGCGCCGGGAGGGCGCGCGTGCCTTAAATTTGCACGGCATTCCCTCATACGTGCCCTCGCCGGGAGTGCATTAAAGAAAAAAGGGCGAGGGAGAGAGCAAAAGGGGAAACGGGATTTTTAAGTCACTCGCTGCTTTCATCTTTAAAGTTTCGGCGGAAGGGCTCCAACTTGCGGCCCAGTCGTCGTCGTCGTTGAAAAGGATTGGTGCCCGCACGGTGAACACGGGGCGCCTGTCGGGGCCTGAAAGCACCCAACCTTCCTCGGAGTATCCATGTCTTTTATTTCCTGTTTGCTTCCGCTTCGGGCGGAAGAACAACAAAACAGCAATGCGCGATGCTTTCTAACAGACTTTCACCGTCGAACGCATTTCCTGAACGCCTGATAGTGGCACTTTTTTTTTCCCGTCATCTGCGTTTCGGCGCAGCATGGGAAAGTGTCGTTCGTGTCATGTAAGTAGATTTCTGAGAACCTTCCAACCCACTCATCCCTCTACGCGATTCGCTACATCAGGACGGCCTATACGCTTCACCGCCAGTGTGCGTCTAACACCATGCTTTTTATATGCATTACTCACGTCGAAACGGGGCCATCTTTGCATATACACATATTTAATCCAGGATCCACTGAGCTCATCTCCTCCCATTCCCCAGCAACTTCATCCGTTTTTTAGCCGCACAAAGATCTGAGTTCGATGCTTATAATTAAGGACTTCCACAAACGTCGGATTTCGCCTTAATAAAATATGACGTTTTTTAGCGAATATTTATTTTCTTTCGATATTTCCATTCCCTGAAAGTGCAAAGTCGGAGGGTATCTATTAGTGGTCAGGTTGCCGAAAGTTTAGTTTGTAGTGACGTCTGTAGCCTGAGCCCACATAATTTTCTAGGATATTAGCGATTCTGGGCGCTTTCAACTCGTGAGCGTGACTACGATGCGACGAAGCTAATCCGTGACAATGTACTTCTCGAACCGAGAGTCCATAAAATATTCCGCGAGCAAAGGCAGGCACGGCGTATTAATGCGTTTCTTGTCAGGGCTAGAATTTTTCATGCGGAGCGCCCTCTCAGAAACTGGACAATTTTAGTGACTGCGAATTCAAGCTTCTGTATTAACGAGACATTGAAAGAGCAGAAGTGATCTTGCAAATTCCATCTAACCTGCATTATTTATACGAGTACAGTATAAGGTCGCAGAGGAAAGATTGCAGATGTCGACAGAATTTCGAAGTGAAATGACGTATGCGTATGCTAATTCCGTGTGGTGCAAAAACCAAGCACACTTCTTTTTGTTTGAAAAGAACAAATACTTGGTCGTTAACTATATATAGCTATGGCTACAGCTATAGCTACGGCTTTTTTCCCCGACAACAAAGGCAGTGTGAGAAGAAACACATGGTTGCGAATGAGCAAAACATAACGCATTAACCGCCATAGTCGGTGCAGGTAATTAGATTCTGAAATGCAAAGTGTGAAACTGCCCCTTCTTCCAATAAGAAGTCGCGAGTGAGACAGTGTGTGTGATCGATACATAAGCTGGCCTACAGGGCGCTTTCACCAAACACAAGATTTAAAAACATACTCACTCATCTCGTTTTGTACTCTTGGCTTAATACACTGAGGGGTGGTTGTATTTATTGATAAGCTGAATATTTATAGTCTTTATTCACAAGGTTTTAAACCAATGGATATAGGCGAAAATTTTCTAAGTCCCGGAAAGCTTTTGACCTTCAGAAAAAACACCCAATTGCGAAGTTTGAAAATATGTCTTATTCGGAACGTGGTATGCTGGCAATGAAGTGCGCCTCCGTAGCCAGACAGGGACGTTACGGATTTTGTTATTCTTGGATATTACAGGTCGCGCGATGTCGGTTTTCGTGTGAATGGAACTGTCATATAGCTGGTCGCCGGCCAATATGAAAAATATGACATCACATAACGCTCCATGCAGTTCTTGCGATAGAAGCTGAAAAACATATCATATCCTTTGTTGGTCGTTGAAATTTCGTGCCGGAATCGCACCATGAACGGCATGGTGTTATCTGGAACAGTGTAACAGTGAACGCGTCCCTTTGTAACGCGCTTTCCGAATAAACGCGTCATACAGCGTTCCATGGATATTCGCGATGGGATTGGCGCTTCCGTTTTCGTACTGCATGCATGGCTGCGAGTTTCGGGATCTACCTTCACGCCATAGAAACGTAAGTGCCGGTATGCCCTCTTATGCGTACGTAGTATTCCCGCTGTACAAAGGCTTCATGAGTGAAATTTGAGTTGCGTGACATGATGTCGAGTGTTTTTCAGAAAATCGCTGCGTTCAGATAGGTTCATTCCTCAAAAATACGAGTTGTGGCGGTTACTTTACCAGCGGTGGGCGAAGCGGTCGTGGCGTTCAGCTGCTGAACACGAGGTCGCGAGGTCGAATCCCGGCCGGGCAACCGCATTTCAATGGAGACGAAGAGCAAAAGGCGCTCGAGTGTTGTACTATGTCAGTGCACGCTAAAGAACCACACGTGGTTGAAATTAAGCCCCTCCACTACGACGACTTTTTCTCTGTCCCTGCCCTTCCTGTCCTGATATTTAGCATTTTTGAATGACCTCCAAGTGAACTTCGTGGTAAGATTTAAGCCGACATATTGAAAGGTTGCTTTTATTAACAACGATCACAGGATGAAGCAGCCTGTCCTGGCGAATACTACACATCAACGTTTTCAGGAAACGTCGTAAGCCAAAGGTGTGAATGCGCTGTCGCAAAAGGCTATACCCCTTCCAAGTAGTCCCCTCCCTCTGTATACCTTGTAGCATCTCTTTGGATTAGCTATGTGTAGCATTTCGGCGCTTGCGATGTAGGTGTTGGCGGAAAAGTACAATTTGCGCGGGCTGCGCTACATTGGTTTAGTGTCGCATAGCTGCGCATCTTTTGTGTAATCGATCTTCGCGATTTTCTAGAGAAATGGGTCAAGGAATTTAACCAAAATGAGTGCCGGCGGAGCCTGTCAGTGTGAATTAGGGGCCTCCGGGTGACGAGTTCTTAACAATGCGGACTAAACAATGCTGTAAGGTGTCATAATCGTCTGAATAATTCTGTCCCCTGAGCCATCTAGGTGCCATGCCTTGAGTGATGACCCGTAACCGAACGGTCGCTTGTTCCTGAGACTGAGGTGGTCGCACAAATTTACTAGTACATTGCAAAAGACTGGCAAAATCGGTATCATTAAAAGCGCTTTGCTTATCGACACGCTAATTGTGTGTTGAAACAACGTTTTTTTTTTCCAAGCCTACATTATTCGCGACACCATTAGATGCTAAAGTTCCGGAATAGTTCGCGTACTTTAAATTTCGCAATGTGATATACCGTAAACAAACTTGCACCCATAATGGGCTGTTTTCGTGTCTGTAACTCACGCCATTGCAAACCTTCCGATCAGAAATCGATCAGAAATCCCACCATAAAAAAAAGGTGGAAAAGTTGGTGGCGATAGTACAAAAATTGGTGGTCAAGGTGCAAAAAATGGTGACCAAGGCGCAAAAGATGGTGGCAACAGTGCGAAGTATGGTAGCCAAGGTGGAACCATAGTGCAGGTCATGGTGTGAAGCATGGTCGCCAAGGTGAAAAACATGGTGTCCTAGGTGGAACACAATGAGACCGTGGGGGTGGTAATGGTGCATAGTCCATGGCACTTACACCGTGCGCAAGAAGTGCCCATGATGTGTCTCCGTGCCTGAAGTGGATGCCACCATAGGGTAGCGATGTGCATGGTGTTCTGCTCTGGGATAGTGCACCATAGTAGTTTGCTGAGAACACTGATTGCTTAAGCTCTGGTGGCAGATGCGTTTGTGGTCATATTTCGACACAACTGACGTTCGAATGATATAATACCTTTAAGTATATAATAGGCGATGTCTGCTGTTCAGTTCGAGAGATTCGTTATTATATGGCGACATTCGCGGTATGCATTTGTTGTGAACATGCACCACACAAACAACAGGAGCTTTAGCTGCAATGATTACAGATATTTTCAAATTTTTTTTCAAGGACGCTGTAGACCTGAAATTGCACTCTACAGCGGCATTTCAAGCGATTAGCGACGGGCCTGCGCGATCGTGCTATCAACTGATATGGCAGTGCCGCGACGAGAAAACAAGCACGTCGTCATCGAGAGTGGGAGATCCAAACCTACGTCCAAAACTTGCGTCCTGAATATATGAAAAATTTATGTGGTGTAGAGAAAAAGACACGCAGTGCGGGTATGTGGTCGCGCGACTCTTTCCCAACCACATAAGCATTTGTTAAGCTCTGTACGGCAGCAGTATCAGTTGCGAGTTGGCCAGTGCGACGATTGCAGGTGCAAGGATATGTGCACACAACGCGGTGCCACACTTTGCACGACTTGGCGATGACATTATTTTCACTACACCGATGGATCATGCTTTTTTATGAATTTATTTCTAATGCGTGTAAAGTACGCCCACCCATACGGGGGAGTGTGATAGAGCTGTGCCACGCAGGTATTTACAGAGTGAGAAACCGGGAAAACTAACAATGTGCATTTCTTGACATTGACAGACTGATGGATTCTTCCTAAAATTTATCAAGAACATTGAGTCAATTGTGCAGAGTCTGACAAAGGGAGTGAATATCACTCGCGGGTGCAAAAATGCGATGTCATCGGCGCACACACAAGTTTTCACATTATGAATACATGGAATGGAGCTAAGAAATATGTTAAAGAGAGCAAGGTATAGAACCGACTCTTGCGGTACGTCTCTTGTCTGTTGAAATCTCCTACTGGAAACACCATTTTGGCAACAATCAAGTTCTCTGTTTTCCAAAAAAAAACAGAGGTCCAGGCTACAAAACAGTTAGTATGTGCACAACAGTTTGACACGGACTCAATAGATCATTCACAGGAACGAAAGACATGACACGGCTGAGCGAGACGCTTTCCACCAATTTCACTAGGTTCGATGTTGAAGAAATGGGGCGCAAGTTGTCTAAAGTAAAACCCTCGCCTTGCTTTTTAGGCAACGGAACTATTTCCGCAAGATGGCACTCATGTGGCATCCAAGCACCTTTAATAGAATGTTTAACTAGAGCCAATAAGTCTTCAAAAGATCCGTTGTTGTTGTTGTTGGCCTCTGGAAGAATGGCACATACCCACAATGGGGGATTAGCCAGGGTGCCTTGAACATTCAAACATTAGGAACACATCGACGCATCGACACGTTCCTCTGGCGACTTCACCTTCCGCCTCTTCTTTCTTCATGCTGTTGCTGTTGTGCACACAACCATGCTTCTCGTTCTTCTTCGTCGCGCCAGCTGAAGCTCCCGCGACGCCCTCCTTGACGCTTCTCCCCGCTTGCCCGAGTTTACCCGAGTTACTCCGAGGCTTCACTCGCAGACAGGACGGCTTTTTCGCTAACGAGGCATCTAGTGCTAGAGTACTAAAGAAAGCTCGCCCCTCTTCAGAAGCGTGCTCGTTTCGGCTAACTGCATGTCGAAGACGAGGTAGAGGACACACGCCACGCACTTGCAAGCGCAAGAACGTTAGCTTGTACCCTGCACCCTGCCTTTTTGCCCACCATCAAGCATGAGTGACGACAACTCCCCGGCCGCAGACGAGCCCCAGTGCCAGAGCCCTGTGAGCGAAGAAGAGTTCAGCAGCCCTGGAAAGTCGGAGTCGGAGAGTGAGACCTCGTCGCCGCAGTCCGAGGAGAGTGTGGCCGCCGAGACGGCCCCAGACCCAGACCCCGAGCCCTCGGCCCCCGAGGACATCCGCGTGAGGAAACGGCTCTGCAACTGGGTGGCCGTCTGCTGGGAGGCGGCCATTTTTCTGCTCGCTTTCTTGCTCGGTTCAGTGGTGATCACCACCTTCGTATGGGTGGCGACGCCGGACACGCCTTCCCTGCTCCTCGCCCTGTGGTCTCCGGTGCGGCCGAGTAGGGCCAGCCAGGCGCCGACGACGACGGCTCGCGTCGACAACTCCGACGCCGTCGATGCCGACGTGCCCTGGGGCCCGTGCGCCTCGGCAACGTGTCTCGAACAGTCGCGGCTGCTGATGCGCCAGCTGAACGCCTCGCTCGACCCTTGCGACGATTTCTACGAGCACGTGTGCAGCAACTGGGTCCACGCGCACCCGCTGCAGCCAGGCCAGCTGGGCGTCTCGGTGGACGACCTGATGCTGGAGGTCTACACCAACACTCTCGTCACGGCCATCCAGGACGATCGTGGGGGATTCGCCAACTTGCGTCGCTTCTTCAACGAGTGCCTGACGCCCGACGAGCGCCTCTACTACGAACTTATGAGCCTGTTCCAGAAGTCTCTCGGCCTCATTGGCTGGAACACCACGGCTGGCAGCAAGATGGCGGCTGCCCAGCTGTCGCAGGTGCTGGGAAACCTGCAGCGAGACCTGGCCATCGACATCGTCTTCCGACTCACCAAGGTTGGTCGATTGGCCCAATCTGCAGTGACACATGGCGGTATTGTATACACATATTTATTAAGATGAACGAGATAAGCGGGGAATTATCCGAAATTCTGATCTTTGGGGGCATCTTTCGGGAGCTCAAAGTCACAGGCGTTTGTCGCTTTTTACAGCGCTGCCTGTACAGACGGTTACAATAAGCGCTTTCTGAGCGTCGCCATCTCACTGGGCTGTTGCGTACGCCTGGTGCAAGCAGAGTGAACAAGGTAGCGTGATGCTCTCTGCAGTTGTTCGCACCAGTCCAAAGAGCAGGACTTTTGACACGTACGTGTACCCGACGTTTGGCCGCATTCACGACGTTCGCCGTCCGCATGAGCACAGGCGCTGCGCTTACCTGCTGCCGTGCGCTGCGCTCTGTGCCGTGCAGTAACAGTGGGTAGAGTGCACCTGCACTTATCGCATAACACACAGCGCTCTGGAAACACGAGTGAATGCGTGACCCATGTGCAATCGTAATCAGAGTCAGATCGTTCTACTGGGTTATTTCAATGTAGAAATCAAGAATTCTTCTTGGAAACAAATCCCTCTAACCTCACAATAACCTCAACGTACAGCCGAGTGAGATCCGCAGAATCTTGGTCACCTGATATATGATCGTTTTTTTACTGGAAGAGGATACGGACGTCGCATTTTTGTAAGAGGGCTTAGTCGGGCTGGTTGGTGGAAACGACTGAATAGTGTGCGAACAGACGGGAGCACGTGTCTGTGTTCTCCTCTTCAGTCCCGTCTGTTAACGCTGTGCAGTCGTTGCCCTTTCATTCATTACCCGCCCTATTGTTTGGCGTTCGGCAGCTGATCCCAAGGTCGCGGGGTCGAATCCCGGCCATGGCCATGGCGGCAGCACTTCGATGAAGGCGAAATGCAAAAAACGCCCGTGTACTTTTGATGTCAGTTCACGTGGAAGAACCCCAGGTGTTCTAAATTCATTCCCGAGCCCTCCACTACGGCGTCTCTCATAGCTAGCCCATGTGCAGCATGGACGTTAAACCCTACATACAAGTACCTTTGTAGTCATTAATCACGAATGCCAAACGGATTGCGCAATCACGTACATGCAAATTAATATGTCTCAAAAATTTTAGGGAACAAATAAATACCTACAAGTTCATATGCGAGGTTGCGGAGCCCCCGCTAAGCCGACATCTTAGTGGTTGCGTCTTGATTAACCGGAAAGGGAAACGCGGCGTTTTTTTTCACATATTATGTGCAAAGACCTCCACTGATGTTTTCGTGGTGTTTTCGTGATTTTACCCGAGCTCTGCTGCTAATCTGATCCACCATTTACCCTCAGAATTTACGTTAGCGCGGCTTTCTTATTAAGTATAGAAAGGGGTAACAAACGCAATGCTGAACTTTTTTGCGGCCTCTGTTTGTTAGTAATCAAGATTCGTTTTCCAACTATGAGTTAAGCCCCGTGACCTTGCGAGAACAGCTATGCTCTTTTTCTTATCTAAGTAATGATGAGGTGGAGGGGGGGGGGGGGATTCAGAGGGTGTTTTTGGATTACTGGCGGGGTATGGGACGCTTGTTACATCTGGTAACGAGCTATTTAATACAGGTGTCTGGTACCGGTCTGAAACATCAAATTAGGCACTTAGTAAAGTGGTCCAGATATTGCTGAGTACACCGAGCACAATAGTGAGTAATTTTACCTGTTGGCTGTGAGAATACACGAAGGGTCAGTCCACGAGTGTATCTGTCCTGAAAGGAACGATGCGGTATTCGTAAAGCAGTGCGTAAAAAAATCTTTTCGTCAAAGCACAGGAATGGGAGAACGAGAGGGTCGAATTTCTCCGTTTGTTCTCGTCGGGAAAGAAAACCCTGAATTATAATTAAATTTTCTGTAAACGAAGTAATCAGCACAGAAGCCTCAATATTACATGGCGAGATCTGTAACTCTCCAATTTGACCCGCGCATGCCCTGTGGCTTTCGCCAATCGCCGCTTCGTCGCATTCGGCGCTCGTTCGCTGAAGCATTACTCTTCCCTGAATTTAGGAAGCGATCATGTCTCATTCTGACTAGTGCCAGTAGGAAGGGAAAATTGCATGGAGGTGCTAGTTTTTAAACCGAATGGTAAAACTGTATGCGGGTTGATGGACACGGCAGCGGAGGGCTATGGATTAATTTCGATCGCCTGGTTTCTTTAAGACGCCCCGACATCGCGGTTGGCCAGCTTTTTCCGGCGCCGCAATGATGACAAGATGGATGGATGTCCGAGCTTACAGGTCTCTCAGTTACCAGCAATGCAAATGATTGAATGGCTACCACAGAATGCGGCCGCCGTGGTCATAATTTGATTCCGCGACCCTGGGCTGAGTAGCCGAATGCCAAACTGCAGATAAGCAGCATTTTGTTGTGTCCCCTTATTGCTTTTGTGTGTGTGCGCCCCCGCATTCCCCTCCTAACGACCACTCGCATCCTCCTCCTAACGACTACTTGCCCTTCGTCGCACCCTGTCGCCAGATTCCCCCCCACGGTGCGCCCCCGCACCCTCCTCCTGTTCTGGGAAGCCACTCCCTCCCGTGGACGCTTCTCCGCTCCCTCCTTTCTTCGGGCGGCCAGTTCGGCTCCTGCCTCGGTCGACGCTGGTCGCACCCTCATCGGCTTTAAATAAACGAAGTCTTAAAGTACCGTGTGCGTCTTTCGCTGCATTCAACACAGCGACCGGACACGACAGTGGCGACGAGAAAGTGGATTCGACCCGCGCTACGCAACGCTATTGACAAGCCATGGCTACGCGAGGGTTTCCCAATCAGATACCAGAGTTCAACGGCTCATCGTGGTCATCGTGGGTTGGACGCCTTCAGTTCTACTTTGAAGCTAACAACATCACAGACCCAGCCTTGAAGAGGGCCAACCTGCTGACGCTGTGCGGGGAGCAGACCTACGATACTGTCTGCGCCCTTATTCAGCCAAGCACACCAGCGGCAGTGTCTTACGACGACATCGTAAAAGCGCTGCAAAAGCACTACGACCCAAGGCCATCCGAGGTCTACAGCCGGGCTCGCTTCCAACGACGAGATCAACTGGGAGGAGAAACTGTGAGCGCCTACGTAGCCGCGCTCAAGAAGCTCGCTGCCGACTGCAATTTTGGAACGCTGTCGACAACAGCTACCGGGCAGGAGGGAGACGCAGCTTCTTCTGCTAACACCACCATGCTTCCCTTGGACGTGATGTTACGCGACAGATTTGTGTGCGGACTGAGTGACGAGTCACTGCAGCAGCGCCTGTTCGCTGAGAAGGACCTCACATTCAGCAAAGCTTACGACATCGCCGTTCGAGCGGAGAGCGCCGGTCACCAGCAGAGAGGGATTCGCCGGAACACCGAGCCGGTACACCAGACAAGCAACCAGGTGCGCAAGCCTTCTGTTGTTGTAAAATCGGTCAAAAAGGCACAACGCTGCTGGCGGTGTGACGACCAACACAACCCCCAGGGATGTCGATTCCAGTCAGCCACGTGTAATTTTTGCCACAAGCGAGGGCATATCGAAAGAGCATGCATTACGAAACGGAGACTTGCCAAGATAAAGTCACCTTCCCAGCCTAATCACAGCGTCAACGCCTCAGAGAATACGCCGCTATCTGATCTCCATGGAACAACATCAGCAACACCATCTGTGTTGTACGACCTGAACACCATGAATCTCGGCACGCGACCGAAGATTTTTACAGAAGTAAGCGTACATCACCAGCTGATTAAGTTCGAGGTGGACTCCGGCGCAGCCTGTACTCTGATCAGTGAGGACACGTTCCGAACTTCATGGCCATCTGACGCACCCGCCCTGCAACAAGACGACACGCACCTGCGAACGTGGTCAGGACAGAATCTGCCACTATTGGGCTCTGCCAACGTGCAGGTTAACTACAACGGCCAGACCCATACGCTACCTCTGCTTGTTGTGAAGGGCACAGGATCAAGCCTTCTAGGGAGAAACTGGTTTTCTCCACTAGGCGTGATGATATGCGGCATACACCAGACGCCGAGCCAGAACATGGTTGAGCAACTGCAAGAGAAATACGAAAGAGTATTCTCGGAAGAGATTCCAGGAAACGAAGGGCCCCCGGTCACACTGGAGTTGTTGGACAACGCGCAACCCAAATTTCTGAAGGCCAGGCCGGTGCCGTTTGCTCTCCGAGATTCAGTTGAAAAAGAGTTGGACAAACTGGAGCAGCAAGGTGTCATCGAGCCGACGCAGCATTCAGAATGGGCCACACCACTTGTCGTAGTTCGCAAGAAGAACGGAACCATACGCCTCTGCGGAGACTACCGGAGCACCGTCAATCTTGCGACTAAAGCGTCCTCTTACCCGCTACCGACACCTGAAGAAGTATTCAGTGTACTACGTGGCGCAAGAGTCTTCAGCACATTGGACCTCACCCAGGCGTATCAGCAGCTGAAGGTGAGCGAGTCAACTGCTGAATTATTGGCAATTAACACACTGAAAGGCTTGTACAAAGTCAAGCGACTGCCTTTTGGCGTAGCTGCAGCCCCGGCCATATTTCAAAAATTCATGGAGACAGTGCTTCAGGGCATCCCAGGAGTTTGTGTCTACCTTGACGATGTCATCATCAGTGGCACTTCCACTGAAGAGCATGCAGTGCGCCTAGAGCTCGTTCTCGAAAGGCTAGCAAACGCTAATTTGTGCATAAGCAAATCGAAGTGCTGTTTTGCGGTGCCAGAGGTGCAATTTCTGGGACACCGAATTGATGCGGAAGGCATTCACCCTACCGAGGACAAAGTGCGAGCGATCACAGAAGCACGAGCTCCAACAAACAAGCAGGAGCTACAGGCTTTTCTCGGACTCTTGACGTTCTACGACCGGTTCTTGGAACAAAGAGCTACCGTGGCCAACGACTTATACCAACTCCTTCGGAAAGATGTGACATGGACATGGTCGCCACGCCATCAGCAGTCATTCGATGCCCTGAAACACCTGATTCGAAGATGTACAGTCCTCCGCCACTACGACGAAAGGAAGCCTCTGCTTTTGGCTTGCGACGCATCACCGTACGGAGTCGGCGCGGTTCTATCGCAAACTGACGAGCAAGGAAGGGAAGCTCCCATCGCCTTCGCCTCACGTACGTTGTCGCAAGCAGAACGCAACTACGCGCAACTTGACAAAGAAGGGCTAGCCATCGTCTACGCGGCGACACATTTTCACCAGTACATTGCCGGCCGGAAGGTGACCTTTATAACCGATCACCGACCGCTATTGGGCATTCTGGGACCACAAAGGCCTATGCCACCAACTTTGTCTCCGCGAATGACACGTTGGTGCATCAAACTCTCAGCGTACGACTACGCTCTGGTCTACCGCAATGGGAGTAAACATCAAAACGCCGATGCGCTAAGCCGTCTGCCACTAGACGCAACTGTTGACGAACCATTTCCACCAGGAGACGTTCTGATGTTCGAAGCACTGCCAGAACCTCCGCTTACAGCAGGCACAGTTGCAGCATCTACGCAGAAGTGCGCAGCTCTCCGGCTAGTTTACACAGCTGTTCAACAAGGCAACGTGCATAAACTCAAAGGGGACAACTTCGACGCTTACCGCAGGCGAGCTACAGAGTTGAGCACCCATCGCGGCTGCATCATATTTGGGTCCCGAGTTGTGATGCCGAGAGAACTACGCGCACAAGCTATGTCTCTCATCCACGCCGGACATCGGGGCATCGTTGCAATGAAAAAGTGTGCCAGAAGCTACATGTGGTGGCCTGGCATTGACAACGACATCGAAACAGTGGTGCGAGAATGCAAGCCTTGCCAGAGCAGCCGGAGCGCCCCGCCGAAAGCTCCTGTCCCAGAATGGGAAAAGCCAGACACACCATGGCACACACTGCACATTGATTTTGCAGGACCAATTGAGGGCTGCACTTTCCTTGTGGTCGTAGATGCCTACACAAAGTGGCTTGAGATAAGGCAAATGGGACAGACGACTTCGGCAGCAGTCATTGACAACCTCCGATCACTATTTGCAACGTTCGGCCTGCCGCGCAAGGTAGTGTCGGACAACGGAACACCGTTTGTGTCTGCGGAGATCCTCAAGTTTTATCGCGACAACGGGATCTCATCAGTTACATCGGCCCCCTACCACCCAGCGACAAACGGACAAGCCGAGCGCTACGTAGCCGAGCTAAAACGCGCCCTTGAAAGAGATCAGACAGGCTCGCTGCAGCGCCGCCTTGCGCGCTTTCTCTTCAAGCAGCACACGACGGTTCAGAGCACAACAGGCGAGACCCCCTCGAAAATGATGTTCGAGCGTGAAATGCGAACCCAGCTCACAGCCATCCTCCCCGAGCCAAAGGCAGAGACGTTCCGGGAAGAAAAAGCAATTCCGCGCTGCGGCACGCTTAATGAGGGGCAGCGCGTCCTCGCCCGACAGTTTCTGAAAAAGCCACGCTGGGAGGAAGCTACAATTGTCAGACGCATAGGCCTGCGCTCTTGGCTCGTCAACATACATGGCACAGTAGCACGCCGACATCTCAACCAGCTGCGTAGATTTACGACGCCGTCTGAGAGCTGTCCGCCAGCGGAGAGAACACGTGCACCATTTTCCCACATAGCCTGGCACCTCTTCCCGGAAGAAGAGACTTCGCCCAGGACAGACCTAGGAGACACAGCGAACAACAGCCAGCCTACAAGTGTTTCTCCCCCGAGCGCACAAAGCCAGCGCGCCTCCACGCGTGAGCGCCGACCCCCTGCACGATACCAGGCAACTTTCTAAGGGGGAAGGAAGTGTTGTGTCCCCTTATTGCTTTTGTGTGTGTGCGCCCCCGCATTCCCCTCCTAACGACCACTCGCATCCTCCTCCTAACGACTACTTGCCCTTCGTCGCACCCTGTCGCCAGATTCCCCCCCACGGTGCGCCCCCGCACCCTCCTCCTGTTCTGGGAAGCCACTCCCTCCCGTGGACGCTTCTCCGCTCCCTCCTTTCTTCGGGCGGCCAGTTCGGCTCCTGCCTCGGTCGACGCTGGTCGCACCCTCATCGGCTTTAAATAAACGAAGTCTTAAAGTACCGTGTGCGTCTTTCGCTGCATTCAACACAGCGACCGGACACGACACATTTACTCTATATGCGGTGTGACCGACATATATACGGACAGATAGCTCCTGCACGTATATAGACACCTCCCCAGAGAAGCGACTCCCTCCTCTCCCTTTTCACGACTTGAGGAAGTGATAACAAGCAAAGCGCAAGAACTTACAACAATAGCTCTTTCAGTGCAAGGAAGCAAGGGCTAGTTTCCGAAAGGGCCTTGGCCACTGCTCATTCGCTCTTTCTCATGTTCGTTCTCACCATCAATGCTGACACCTGCGGCAGCTCAAGCTCCATCTGCCGCCTTGAAAGCCACTGGTCGAGTCCATGTCGAACTTATTTTTCCTTGTCGCTCCGCTAGACATACGTTGTTAATATCCAATCAGAATCGCGAGAAAGTTCAGTGCCTATCAAAGTGGAGTTCATGTATCGAACACTTCCATCATAGTGGACCAAACCTGCACGCCATACCAGCCGTGTACAAGTCAACTCTTGCCCTATCAGCAGCTGCAACGCTATCATCGTATTTACAATAGTATTAGGAACAATGAGGTCACAGTAGTAATCAGTTAGCAGTTGCTAGCATTCGTAGTTACGGTTTGCAGCCGCAGCGGCTGCTGTGAACAAATTCATTGATGCTATTACAGTTATTCGCTCGGCTTCAACGCAATAAACACATGAAGCAAGCATAGCGAAAATTCAGTGATTGCTATTATTGTCAACTGTATAGGTCAGTGAGGTTTTAGTGGCAGTCTCTCGCATTCATTAAAGAGTGCAAGAAGTAAAAGAACGAAGTCAGTACTTAACTACCTGCTGCCTACAGCTGATGAAGGAAAAACACGACGGTCAATGGCGCCGGTACTGTACTAACGTGCCGCAATGTTCTTTATTTCAGGTGGAATCTGCCTCTGGAAATGGTACTCTGCTTGTTATTCAGCAGCCCAATACTGTCCTGGTTCGTTCCAAGCAAAGTGCGCAGGACGAGCAGTTCTTGAGACAATACTTCGAGCCGTTGCTGGCATACTTCAGAAGAAGCTTTAAAACTGACGTGTTTGTTTTGGAGAAGCGGTTGGCCAGTTTTTTTCGGCGCCGCGATGATGACAATATCGACAGATGTCCGACCTTACAGGTCTCGCAATTACCAGTGATGCAAAGGATTGAATGGCTACCCCTCTTGCGCGCAGCGTTTGGTGACGAGACCATCAGCAAGTCGACCACAGTGATCCTTGGCGCTCCCGAGTACGTGTTTGGACTCGCCGTTGAAGACGCTCTGCCATCATCCAAAGAACTGATCCACTACATGCTCTTCCGCCTTTCACTTCTTCTGTTGCCGCTGAGTTCTAACAGCCGTGTTAGGGATAGTTTTGGTTCCGTCGGTTACGCCAGCTTTCCAGAAATTCATCGCCCTCTTCGTCAGTCGAAAGCCTGCCTTAGGATTTTAAACCGTTTCGAACCCAATATACCCCTATTCTTGTCCAGGGGCTACTCTGAAAGCGTCTTAGGTGGTCAACAGTTCATTCACTGGCTTCTGTCTCGACTTCGCGAAGTCTTCCGTGATCATGTGCTCAAGGTTCAAGTTTTCAGCAACACCCTCCGAGGCCGCC
The DNA here is from genome assembly GCF_055824585.1 of Amblyomma mixtum. Taxonomy (NCBI): domain Eukaryota; kingdom Metazoa; phylum Arthropoda; class Arachnida; order Ixodida; family Ixodidae; genus Amblyomma; species Amblyomma mixtum. Next base: position 172,787,000 of record NC_143014.1, read on the forward strand.
TTGTCACAGGACTCGATGAAATTGTCTGGGAGCCGCTGTTCCCCGCCATGCTCCTTAACGGCTCGGTGCGAGGCCAGTACGCGCAGGAGGCTTACCAGAATGCCAGCCCGTCCGCGTCCGCTACTGTGCACGAGTGGATGATGAACTCATCGCGTCGAAGGTTGCCTTGGCTGTGGCGGGGTGGTTTCCTGAGCAGCGAGCCAACGCTGGCTTACCCATACCGCACGCTCGAAATCCCCCCAGCCACGTTCAGCCTGAACGTCTACAACGACTCGACGACGGGCGCTCAGCAGATCGCTAGAATCGCGCCCCGGATCTACGGTCGCCTCTTCGATGTGCTGCACTCGTGGACGCTCGCGTACGACCAGGGACGCAGGCACCAGCGCAAGTTCGTGAGAAGCTTCGCCACCGCGCGCAGCTGCCTCGCGCATGACTACGACCGCATGGCGTGGCAACGCAAGGTTCCGCGTCCTGGCAACGGGAGCTGGCCAGTGCAGGACCTCTGGGACGGTCTGGCCTTGCCACTGGCGTACGAGGCCTTCCAGTTTTACCTGCGCAAGACGGACACGTCTCTGCGGATAAGCACCAGCAAGGGGGACCTGCTGGACGCACCGCGGCTCTTCTTCGTCTACTACGCTGCCAGCCTTTGCGAGAACCTCACGCCCAGGCTGGTGCGTTGGAATGCAGCGAACGAAATCAAGAGCCCGGCCTGGTTCCGCGTCAACGGGCCGCTGCGCAATACGCCGCAGTTTGCCGAGGCCTTTCGCTGCAGGTCGAAGACCTTCATGAATCCCCCGAGAAAATGCCTTCTGTCCAGCCTGGGTTAGTTGGCGAGCGTCCGAACACGGCAGGCACGCTGCCGCGTCCTCTCGAGCACGACACCAGCCAGATCGCCAACTGTCGCTCATAAAAGTTACCGGACGGCTGTTTACGTGTATATCATTTGCATCAAGTGGAAGCTCGTTCACTGCTCATTTTAGGCATTGCCGATAACTGCGGAGCGTTATCGGAATCAACAAAACACGGTTAATTCGTGTCCTGTTTTCGCAAGTTTCTTTAGATAGTGCCGACGAATGATGGATTTTTTTTATCGCATCCAAATGCAATCATATTCTTGCCGTCGTCTAAAGCAAGCCTTTCGAAAATTCCCCCGCTATATACTTCACGTGCATGCGGCTGGAACAGTTCCCGAGCCAAGCCTTTACTTGGTGTTCATATAGCGCTCAGATAGAAGCTCTTGTTTTTTTTTCATAAATTCCTATTCTATATTTTTTTATTGGGCTTCAAAAGCACGAAGAGCGAAAGAGGAGGCCTACCGCACAGCTCGGTTGCTATTTCAGTCGCATGTATGAAGCGGGAATTTTTCTGAAGTGCTGACCATATTTCAATGGCGGTATAGACAGGGCAATTTTTAGTTCCAAAACACTTCTAGACGCACTGCCCGCGTTCCAGCGGTGTCCGTCTGTGTGAAGTCTCTGAGTAGCAAGTGTAACTGGTCACTGTGAAAGTGGACACCTCAATCGCGCTGTGAGTAGGCGGTGGCGTCCACCAACAAATTTAGGCAGTCATGCGCCTTCCCTTATCTCAAAACCAGCGGGAGGTTTAGACTCCGTTGATTTTGAGGATAGGAAAGGCGCATAAGTGGCTGCTTGGGTCAGTGGACACCACAATCGCACTTTTAGGTTAGTGCTAATGATGTCCACCCGCAGAAAACCGTGCTTTCGCACAAAATTTGGTGCTTAGCAATGCTAAACAGGCAGCCTTTTTTTAAGTTTACAGATACTTTAAAAGATACGTCGGTGTGATCTTCGCAGCTAGATTGAACAGCAAGGGGGAATTTTTCTGAAGTGCTGACCATATTTCAAGGGCGGTATAGACAGGGCATTTTTTAGTTCGAAAACACTTCTAGACGCACTGCACGGGTTCCAGCGGTGTCCGTCTGTGTGAAGTCTCTGAGCAGCAAGTGTAACTGGGTCACTGAGACAATGGACACCTCAATCGCGCTGTGAGTAGGCGGTGGCGTCCACCTACAAATTTAGGCAGTCATGCACCTTCCCTTATCTCAAAACCAGCGGGAGGTTTAGACTCCGTTGATTTTGAGGGTAGGAAAGGCGCATAAGTGGCTGCTTGGGTCAGTGGACACCTCAATCGCACTTTTAGGTTAGTGGTGGGGATGTACACCTGCAAAAAACCGTGCTTTCGCACAAAATTTGGTGCTTAGCAATGCTAAACAGGCAGCCTTTTTTAAGTTTACAGATACTTTAAAAGCTGCCGGAGATACGTCGGTGTGATCTTCGCAGCTAGATTGAACAGCAAGGCGGACATTATGGGTCGTTCACTAGTAGCACCGCGAAGCTGCTTTGAGGAAAGCGTCCAGCGCTTCTTATTACGTGAGGTAATTGATTTAAAAGGGTTGTAAGCTTTGTGTGTGTTTGTATCGAAGAAGCACTCCAGGATAAAACCCTTGGCATTCTTCAGATCTGCTAGTCAGCGCACGCGTTTTTCGCTTTTAGAGAACCGTTTCCTTTCCCTTTTCCATCCATTTTCATAAAGATATCAGTTCTGATAATTCCAGTGGTGAAACCATTGTGTCTCCTATCTTCCCCCACACTCAGGGTGATTTTTCATGATTTACAGTTTTATTTTAAAAACTGTGAGAGATACGTCGGTGCGGTCTGTTGAGCTGGATTGTACAGCAAGGTAGGCATTATGTACCCCATATGGATCAATAATTACGATGAACTAACATTAACTAATAAGCATTTTATTTTTTTATTTTTGGGAGAAAGGTTATAGTGCGAAGTTGATGGCCGTCAACATCGAAGGTGTGCTGTGTTTTTAATTTTTTTAAATCGGCAGTCTGGTTCGAAACATCGAACATCAAACATACGTACGCATTTGAAAGCTCGTTGGGTTGTCTTTCCCGCATCGCATTCATAAAATGGCATCTCTTGCACTTCTTATCTATCAAATACAGGCGCAGTTGGTGTATTTGATGGTGTATTAGAAGGCAGTTTGATATCGGCGACGATAGCACGCGTAGCGACGCCATGAGAGCTATGGGCTATAATGTTCAACTGGAATCAATTTAATGCGGAAAAATGTGATTCGAGCTTGCCTTCAACAAGTGGTCTTACTTGGAGGTGCATTTATTAGTGCATGGGCATGAGGTGTGCCTGCAATTCACTTGTGACTGTATTTGAAACAGCGCAAGGACGGGACACAGTAGACACCACGAGCGCTCCTTACTGTGTCCCGTTTTTAGCGCTGTTTCGAACAAGCCCAAATCGCAACACTTGTTGACTTGTGATTGTTTACTTGAGCATTATTAGACTCGCCTACACTTTCCGATCTACCTTTGGAGGCAGTGCGTATCACTGCTTGTACAGTCGTCCACAAACCTGCCAGAATCCGCACACTGTGTTCTGCATTTATGACAGTCGCCGCTGCCTGCCAGGCTTAAAATATCTTTTAAACGATCGATAAGGATGCGCATGCACGATAGCTTCTTGTTTCGAGTCCCAGGACACTGTACTCCCGGCCGCTCTGTTCGAGCGCTCTAGACAGATGTTTGGACAACTGTACACTGTGCAGTATATGGCGCCTGCGCAAGATGCCCTTTGTTTGAGAGAGGTGTATCGTGGCACTTCGTGCACTTGTAGGAAAGGTAATGCCGGTTTTGTGCAAGTACGGTAGGATTGTTTCTGGACGAACAGAAACGCCCTGGTACCAAACAGCCAACAGCTATTTTAGCAAGCTGAGGTGAACTTGACTTTCGTTATATATTCCATGCTATTCATGTATTTGACAACATATATTTTCTATTTATGTATGTTTTAGGCCTGGAAATGAGTTGAAATTGAAGAAAGCTGCCATGTAAAAATGCACACAAAAGCCTGTGATGGGAGCTTGAAAAAAATATCTTGTAACCATGCCACTATACTTGCGTCCTGTGGATGGTGCTTGCTGCTGCATTGAAGCTCAGGGTTGCATAATGCTTAGTGATCATCTCGGTATGTGGAAAGAATAAAATTGAGCAGCTTTCAGCCTCTGTGTGGCAATGTGAACTGAACTGTGGCCCCTGAAGGTGATCGGAAGGACAGTTCTAAGTGAGGTTCTTCTAACCCAGAATGTGTCATGGTGCTACATCCATGGCTAGAAAACCTTTTGTGTTCGTAGCTGCAAAACCTGCAAAGACTAGTGACGGCCAACTTACAATTAATGCAACCCTTGAAAATGCCTGTTCATGGAGCCGTGAATGGGTCATGAACCTGTGTGTCTCGTAATTGCCGAGAAAACAAATCCACTTACGTTTGCCTATTGTGTTTGTGCCTATGTACCGATTACAAGTACCTTGAAATTACAAATCTAATTTAAATTAGAATGCTCACATTTTGACCATTTTTCCAATAGCACTTGGGAAGCTTTGTTTACTCTGTAATAAATTAAAAGATGCACCCAAGTGCACAGTTTGCATATACAGTATTGTGCATCTTTATAACGAAGGCTTAGGAATTTTCCCGCCTCAACTGCTGGCGGTGAAACTGCGGTGCGGTGAAACTGCGCACAGAGCTTGGCGTGCGCAGCTTTTTGTCTCGAACTTTTATCTCGAATGAAATTTGACAACGGTACTTGCCTGGTTCAGCCGTGCGTGATGCAAACATCTAATCGTCTGCGCCGGGATCGACCAAATGAAGGCCGCCAGCGCCGGGTTGTGGCCGAAGGGCCACGATGGCGTCATCAGGCGACCCGCAAGCCTTGCAACGCTCGCCTCGGCGCCTATAAATATCGCGTCATTGCGCTTTTCTCTGCTGACAAAAGATGGCGCCACCAACAACCTACGGCGAAAAAAAAAATTGAAAATTGAAGCTTGAAAATTGGTTTTTGAGGACAGGAAATGGTGCCGTAATTGTCCCGTATCTCGATGGACGCCCGAACCGCGCCGTAAGGGAAGGGAAGAAGGTGGGAGGGAAAGAAGAAAGAGAGAAAGAGTGCCGTAGTGGAGGGCCCCGGAATAATTTTCACCACCTGGGGATCTCGACCCCCGCCTGACCCCTCTTTAGCTTAGGGTAGGGGGGGGGGGGGGGACAGCATGCGAGTGTCCCCCCCCCCCCCCCCCCCCTTTAGGTTCGTCTCGGGACTACTCGGTCGACATCGAATGATGCGAGCAGCACACTCTACAGCCGCGGGAGCGAGGAGGCCTCTTACCTCAGAGAATGGCTCAACAGAATCATGTTAAAAAGTGGACAGATGATTACGAGAGTCGGTAATGCAAAATTTTGGCGCAGCTCTTCACGTATTTTCACGCCGACGACTACGACGCGGTACGCAGGAACGGGTGTTGCGCTCTGTATACCAGTGCCGCCATAATTACATTCTGCCCACATTCAAAGGGCATGCTAAGACTACGACTGATTGTGTTTAACTTCAAGCCTCTGTCTTCCTGGCATCGACGGACGGCACCACGCAAACCCTGGGAGCTTATTCGAGTCTTTCTCTCGTTCGGACCTGGCGAACGAGACATTCGCTGACAGGTGTGACTCCGCATGGATAAAACTACTTCATTTCAGCAGCTCATCGTTATTTAAAAAAATAAATCAGTAAAACACATTGAGCAATGTCCACCGCCGTCACTTTCAGTTTCTTAAACTGCCGGACCGATTAGAAAGTTGCGAATATCTCTTCAACCATCACATGCCCAAGCCTATGAGCCAAAAATAAAGGAATATGGAGGCTGTGAATATAGAGCGAGAAAGCGATGACTGTTAAATTAGTGATTTTTAAAGGAAGAAAATCACGCAGTAACTCTCCGTGAGGGAAGGGAGGAAGGTTGGAGTGAAAGAAGAAAGAGTTGCGGTAGAGGAGGTCTTCGCAATAATTTCCACCACCTGGGGATATTTACCGTTCACAAACATCGCACAGCAAACGAGTGCCTATGCGTTTTGCCTTCACCGAAACGCGACCGGCGTAATAGGGTTCGAACCCGGGCAGACTCAGTAGCCGAGTTTCCTAACCACTGAGCTACCGTGACGGGCGCTGCTTAAATGTTGTAGAAACAGCACAACCGCAGAAATGAAATGCCTAACCAGCACAACGCAGGCTTTAGTTAGATTCGAGCTGAAAAACATAACTTTATACTCGGTGCATAGGTCTGCACGGGCCGGTATCTATAGAATGGGCCCAACCCCACTCGCGACCACTTCGGTCCGGATCCGACCGCGGCCAGCTATCCATTTCCAATGACTGGCCCGGTCCGGCCCGCCGCGGCCCGGTGCTCATTGGGTCGGGCCCATGAAGGTTCGTTTGCTTTTCATGATAAAACTTTGCTCTTGAAAAAAAAAGAGAGATAAAAATAACAAGCACTAAACAAACATGTGTGCAGCAGCTGAAAAAGTTGCAGGAAGCAAGAAGCGCAACCGCAGGTTTGTATCAACGGTGCCTACTCAAGCTGAGCGCAACCGAAAAAATCGAGTGATAAAAAGAGCACTGCATGCCATCCTTTTCAGTGGCTGGTGAGGCAAACTTTAGGAGAGCAATTACTAAAAACAACGGCTTTAGCGCAAGCGTAACTTGTTCCCCTCCATCCTAGCGCACTATGAGCGCATTGTTGCCGACCTAGGGTTTGATTCAGCTAGCGAGTCGGGGGAGCAGCCAATGAACTGGCGTTTTTGCTTCGAGGTGCACACAGTTTTACTTACATTGCGAGTAGACATCGTCCTGCAGTGATAAATATGGAATCATATCGTTTTCAAATAAGGAGAGAGCTCCCCTTCGAGCAGGGCTGGCAGATTTAATTTAAAGTCCAAACACTCTTCAGATCCCAAGAGAGAGGTTCGCAACCTCGATGTCCACATCCGCATGTTTACGCGAAGGTTGTCTCAAAACACAGTGTCTTCGATTAGTCAGTGTTTCGCAGGTCAGGAACCCAGGCGCAGATACCATTCACCCCGAATGGAAAGCATCCACTGTTAAACAGTACACCGAAGGACTGTGAGCATGGGGCACTGGGCAGGGTTTGTAGCTGCACATTAGCGGCCTTTCGCTAGTGGTCGTTTTGGAGTCTTGACTCGTCGGCTGTCCAATTTGTTCCTCTCTGTCGCCTCCGGTCAGCTAGACTTCTATGTCGGCGGGCTATACCCGCATATGTGACTTGTGAGTCATGGAGAGGGGTGCTGGATAGCCGCGTATAAAGTGTGTGTATGCCTTCCGCTGCTGTTACTTATACGGGAGTCGAAGGGTTCCTCAAGCTGCTTGCATGCAGCTTTTACCTCGGCTTCCTCCATCCTCGAGAATGGGAATTAAATAAATAAATAAATAAATAAATAAATAATGAATGAATGAATGAATGAATGAATGAATGAATGAATGAATGAATGAATGAAATTTACGCGGATTTACGCCACTGGTGCGTAGCACGCAAGAGTCGCGCATGCTAAACTCGGGTCGGGAAATAGCGTACGTAATGCGAGTGCACGTTAAGGCTTGACATAGCGTTTGGCACATGCTCACTTCAAAGCACGCTATCCCATACGCCCTTGTGCCTACTTTATATTGGCACTACATTCCGCAGCTTGAGAACGTCGCCTCTGCACTCATCGCACCTTTGGTAGTGCTGCAAGGAACTACTGGGGTATAGTTTTTAGTAGTAGTAGTAGTACACTTTTACTGTCCAACAGAGAAAGGCAACTCCCAACCGCCACCCCCGCGGCACGTGGCCGGTGGTGCAGGGGTTGCCACTTGAGATGCTGGCCGGGAGGTCTTGGGTCCCGGCGGCCTCTTCAGCCAGTTGGGCAAGCAGCAGCTGGAGCTCAGGGTTCGAGCTGCGCAGCAAGGTCTCCCAGCTTTTTCTATTACCTATATTATGCGCATCCACCCCGGGAGAGCACGGGCATTTACATATTATGTGGTCGAGGGTCCCTCTCGCCCCACAAAGATTACACCTGTCGCTCCTGGCCTCGGGGAACATGTGTTTGTTTTAATTTCGTTTCATTTGTTCTTTCATTTTGTGTCTTGGGGGGGGGGGGTACCAATCTGTAATGCTGCGTGATATCCCTATATTTTAGCACACGCTACCCGCTCCCTTGGTCATCGATGGGCCATAGAGGCTCGGCGGTAGAGATTTGTTGGCCGCCTCGTTTCCGGGGAGGGCTACGCGCTCAGGAGTCAAAATTATTTGAATTTTCCCACCCAACTTTCTCTGGCCTATGGCCTTCCCTTGCTAAAATTTTGGATGCCAGTTTTGCTGTGAATGACGACAAATGTTGGCTGCCGCATGTTTGTTCAGTGCTGTTTTTGTTAAGATTTACCGCTTTTGCGTTTAGTCAGCTAAGTGTAGTACAACATTTGTATTGGTCAGATTTCATTTCCGCGCTTTTCGTCTTGCTCGGCGTAAAAAGAAAGGCACGCTTCAGCGCCGAACCGGCCATTGCCTGCCGCTTACCTGTTTGCATCCGAAATTGCATGACACAATTTTTTCGTTCGTGAATGCGTACCAAACGTGCTTTCGCCGCTTCTGTTCATTAGAAAATAATTGCCTTTATACGAGGCGCTTGTCAGCAAACCGCGGCCGACACGAATCAAGGCACAGAGCACGAGAACAAGCGAGGGCACATAAGCTGTGGCAATTACTGTGCATCTGGGTCGTCTAGGGACCAATACGGATTAATTTACTTACGATTTTTTTTTGTTTTTGACACGTATGCTGCGTTGGGTAGCTTGCGCTGCCTTTTTGCCCGATGCTTCATCCAAAGACGCCGCATTAGGTTAGTAAATGAGATTAACAAAATATGTTGTTATGTGCAGATTGAGGTGCTCGTTCGAGTAATTCGACTGATATATTTGTAATACTTTGTTTTCTTGCGTGCTATGTTCATTGTTTTCATTCTAGAGCAGGAAATGTGGGGCTAATTACAATAACAAATTCATCTGCAGGCTCATTTCGAAGACAAGAGCTTCGAACAAAACCGCGCGGACGGGTGGAAGAAGCTCAAGCCCAATGCTATCCCAATGGTGTTCCCATTCAAAGGTTGTGGGGTTTTAAATAGGGGAGAGATAAACACGTTCTCCCCGTTTAACCGCGGCTGACCCAGTTCAAAGCTGCGCGGACCCCACCCCGTGGTCGCGTACGCTATCGAGCGCACGCCGACCACGGCGGGCCTTGCTCTACGGGAACAAAGGAACGACGCACTGGCTGACACAAACAAGGCATTTATTGCTATAACAACAATAACGCCAGCTAGCAACAAAATACACCGAGGAATCGAGGATGTCCGATTCACCAGCACGGTTACGAGCGAATGTTCGCCCACGGTAGGGCAGAGGGAATAACTCCGAGGCCGGACGGGACGAGCTGAGGGGAACATGTTTCCACACGAGGTCTCCCGCGGCGAAGAGAGGAGCGGCTCGCGAAACGTCCGCGAGCTATCCCGGTGCCGAGCCGAAGAGAGCCCCCTATCCCCCACGCGCGCGCAGCAAAACGCCATCCGTGGCGCTGGTGTCGCTGCGACGTGAGCGCCCTCCCCTGTAAGTTAGAGTAACCCAACTGAGAAGAGTGCCTTGCGGGGGGAGCTAACCACAGTGAACTAGTGCGTTGCGGGAAAGCGAACGCAGGGGACGAAGGTGTCCCCACAAGGTCAGATACCTCCTAACCTTGGTGTTTGTTGCCATGTTGCTTATCGCCTCGCCGTCTACATTTCAAAACGTTGCATGATGAAGTGGTTGGTGCTGATATGTTTTGCCGTGCTAGTAGCGTGTTCCACCAAGCATCGGGTCCAGGAACACCGTCGCTGTGCCGAGGAGGAAGAAACGTGGGCCGGAGACAGGGATTAGGAGCCAACGACGCTCATTGGCTGGCTTTGTCATCTTGTCGAAATCAATCGGGTACTCATTAACGGTGCTCCCCTCTCCATCGTCTTCCTCGGCTGAGTCACTTGGATAAAATCTCCTGGAAGTGTCTTTTCCTCAGGTCACCTCCTCACCCACAATTGGGCGCGCAGTTACCCAAACGCAGCTGTTAGCTGATGACCCTTCAGGAAGCCGGCCAGGAGGATCCCATTTCTTGGTTCAAGGAAACGCCCGAAGGCGAACGCCTGCAGCGGCGCCACCCGCGCCGTCGACAAAAGAGCGAAGCGCGGATGAATGACAGCCGCTCGTCTCCGTGCGTGGCAGCAGGCGTTGAGTGACGTCTCCCTGGCGGAAGTACATACATGGTCGCAGGGTCATTACTTCTGCGTTGGGTGCTGCTTAACAGCTTTGCCTAGCCACTCCTTTTGTTGAAGGAGGGTGAAAAACAGCTGCACCTGACGTTTACGATTGGCCGCCATGGTGAAGAGTCCTTTGCAATGCAGAAAAACTTACTTTCAGAGTTTTGCAAAATGACCACTATTTTAAATATGTAATGTGCTATTTTTCCTTATTTATCTGCTTCCACAATTTCCTAAAGAGCGAAGGCCACCAAGGGACCGAAGTGTGCACGTGCTTGCATTATTCAGTGATGACGCTGCCGCACAAGGTTCTTCACCAGAAGTGAGAAACGTCCTTCCCTTAAACACGCCAGAATATCCTCCAGCAGATTCATCGTCAGACGGGGTGATAAATGAGACATTGGTGGGTACAGAAAACAGCAATGCTAGTGAGAAACCTACTTCGACCATCACGGATGTACGACCTGAAGAAACTGCAGTGGTTCGTGCAACCCAACCCTCTGATTCTGAGGCAGCAAACCTTAGGAAGAAGATAGTAGATCTCACAGCAGCCAATAATAAGCTGAAACAACACCATAAAGAATCTAAGAACACTAAAAAAAAACTACAGAAGAAGAATCGCAAGCTGCAGAAAGAGACAGCTAATTTCTTACGAAATACGAAGTTTTTAACTGAAGACCAAATTCATGCACTTTCTCGGAACAACAATCATGGCAATTCATGGTCAGCGCAAACAGTAAAACAAAGCCTAAAAATTAAATATGCTTGTGGAACCACTGGGCAAGAAACGCTCAGAGAGATTGGCTACCCTCTCCCATCAAGCCGGACGTTAGCAAGAATAATTCAGAGCCTGAAGTTTCTGTCAGGTATCGTGCATGAAGTGATCGACGTAATGAGGTCGAAAGCAGAGGGAATGGAGGACGCAGAAAAAGACTGCGTTCTCTTTCTAGATGAAATGGAGATAGCACCCGGATTTGAACTCGACCTTGGAGAAGACATGCTTTTGGGAGGAACGACCTTGCCCTCGAAGCCTGAAGAGGCAGCCAACCATGCTTTGGTGTTTATTTATTTTATTTATTTATTTAGAACATACTGCAGGCCTACAGTAGGCCCAAGCAGGAGGGGCGAATACATAATATATGCAAAAAAGAACAGTTTAGCAAAATTGAAAAATGTTAAATACAAGTTGTAACGCAAAATACAGCAATAAATACAAGGCTCAGATGCAAAATACAAAAAGTAAACGCAGAAATAAATGGCTCTCAAATTAAATGCTGTGAAGAAAACATTGAGTCAAAAGAATCAGCTCTGGTTAAGAGATCTGGCGGACACCTGTTCCACTCCTCAATGGTGCGTGGAAAAAATGAGTATTTAAAGGCGTTAATCCTAGCACTGTAAGGGGTTAATGATTGTGTATGATGATTTCGTGTTTGGCGCGTAGTGTTAGGTTTAAGGAAGGGGTCTGCATTCATAGACAGTTTATGGTTTTTTAGTAAGAAAAGTAGTTTCAGTCTTTGAATTTTCCGGCGCAGCTGTAATGTTTCAATACCGTGAGTTCGCATGAGGGTCGTTGGTGAGTCAGTTACACGATACTTTGAAAAAATAAAACGGACGGCTTTGCGTTGAATCTTTTCAAGGGCCTCGATGTTACGTTTAGTGTAGGGATCCCAGACGGTGCACGCATATTCTAGTGATGGTCTTATTATTGAAAAGTAGGTTAATTTTTTAAGTTCAGGTGGGGCAAGTTTTAGTTTATGTCTAAGAAAGCAGAGTTTACGAAAGGCTGAAGAGCATACGTTTGATACATGTTTATTCCAGCTAAGGTTTTTCGTTATTGTAATTCCTAGATACTTGTACTCGCTGACTTCGGTCAGCAGGTGAGATGAAATATTGTAAGGAAATGAGAAGGAAGCCTTTTTGTTAGTTATCGTCATGTATACTGTTTTCTCTAAATTTAGCTTCATGTCCCATTTATTACACCATGTATGTATGTTCTGAAGATTGGAGTTTAGTAAAACTTGATCATCTTGGCAAGTAATTTGGTGAAATAAAACGCAGTCATCTGCAAATAATCTAATTTGAAAAGGGGTAGTTATAACGTTAATAATGTCATTGATATATATCAAAAAGAGGAGAGGTCCGAGGACGCTTCCCTGTGGGACGCCTGAAGTGACCGGCAGGTGGTTTGAATAGCAATCATCAATACAAACAAATTGTGTGCGGTGAGAAAGGTATGAGGAAATCCAACGAATTATGAAATTAGGAAGACCAATAAGTTCAAGTTTGTAAATTAGTTTGGCATGAGAAATAACATCAAAGGCTTTGGTGAAGTCTAAAAAAATAACATCCATTTGACCAGCGCTATTTAGTACACTTGCAAAAGTATGAATGACAGAAGTTAGCTGAGTGACAGTGGAAAAGCCTTTTCGAAACCCGTGCTGATGGGGGGTAAGTACCTTGTTATCATTTAGAAATGTAGTTATGTAGTTAGCTATGATATGCTCAGCAAGTTTGCAACATGTGGAAGTTATTGATATGGGACGATAATTAGCAATCAAGGCAGGATCACCCTTTTTCAGCACGGGCACAATCCGCGCTTTCCTCCAGTCGGAAGGAATGTTTCCTGTTTCAAATGATTTGCGGAAAATAACAACCAGGAACTCTGTGATGGCTTCTGCATAACGGCGCAAAAAAATATTTGGTATCCCGTCAGGTCCAGCGGACGCTTTAGGTTTGAGGTTAAAGAATACGCCAGATGAAGAAACAATGTCGGGGGTCGAGTTGGGAGACATGGTACTGGGTTGAACAAATAAACCATGATGGGAAAACACACTCTGAAAATACTTATTGAATGCCTCAGAGATTTGCGATTTATCAGCAAGCTGCACACCTTGACATGAAATGCGCGTAATTGTTTTTTTCTTTTTCGACTTTTTTTTTCGATGCTAGGTGGGGTAAACCAAAGATGGAAGCAAGTGACAGCCTATGAATTTACTGGTAGGCACGTAGACGGCTCTGTACTCAGGACATACGTCCTGGAAATAGTTCAGATATGCAGCCAGATTTCTCTAAGAGTACGGGTAGTCACCTGTGACATGGGTGCAGGAAACCGCACTATGGGGAGAGAATTCGGCTTTTCGAGTCACCGCCATTCGACAACTTCGTGCTCAATACCCTACTCAACCTTAGACGGGAAGGAACTTTTTTTCATCTCTGAGCCAGAACATGTCCTTAAGAACCTGAAAGGACAGCTTCTAAGCTCTAAAGTCATCACACTTAGTGATGATACAGTAAGCTAGAACGGATCGACTTCCTCGAAGGTGAAACTAGAGCATGTACAGGCCGTCTTGAATTATGACGCTGCCAATGAACTTAATGTAGCGCCAAATTTATCAGAAATCCGCATTAGTGGTGGACACTTCACCAAGATGAAAGCGCTGTCCAGCTCTTCCGCAAAGCCGCGGCACCTATTCGGTTCCTAATAAAAGAAGGAATGATAGAGCCAGAGGCCGAAACAACAGCGTAGTTTATGGAACTCGTTTCTAAATGGTACGTCCTTATGGCATCGCGTCATCCCACCATGGCGCTAAGCCGCAGAAATGTGACTAAATATCATGCCGCCTTGGACACATTGCGCATGGCAACAGACACGATAAGAGAACTTAAAATGGGCACTGGATCTCAGTGGAAGTCATCGCAAGCAGGGGTCCTTCGCCTAAATGCTTCTTGGCAGTGAAGGGCACGAATTCCTCCTGACGAGCAGGCTGTTGCAAGACTGCCTAGAAAACCTTTTTTTCTGTGGTGCGGCTCATGAAGCCAGTGCCCACTGCGTACGACTTGAAGTGTGCACTTCGACTCATCAGCGTCAGCCGCTTTCTTCTACTCCCAGGTCGACAAGTTACGAACTTGACGTCCGTGAATACCTTGTCGATCTGCCTGCATAAGCCAAGAGGGAAGGTACGGAAAACGAAGTCGATGAAATCAATGATTCGAAAATACTTTTCACTGAAGAGCTCACGTCAACCGAGTGCCTTATCTTGTTTTACCTTAGCGGTTTTATTTTTAAAGGAATTCTAAAACTCATAACTTGTACGCAGTGCAAGGCTGCTCTCCTTGGCAACCCTAATGATGAGTATGCTTCCCTCACTGCACTCAAGGAATACGTCAGGGATGGACAAAACCTCATATATCCCAGCAGGGATGTAATGAAAACATTGAAAAACTATAAAGAGAATTTTACCGCCGTCAATTCATGGTGTACCGGCACATTTTTCACCACGAAGTCGCCACTTCGTTCTTTGATCGCATCCTCTGTGAAGACTTGCATGGCTCACAAAGAACGAATAAGAAAAATGTTGACTGCTGCGTATACCAGAGTGAGGCTTCGAATTCAACTTCGCCAAATTCCGAGCCCTCATTCTAGTGGCCACGGAAGCAAAACTTATGCTGGAGTCAGCCTTGCATTAACCAAGCCGGAATATGAAGTTCCGCGAAAGTTTTGCTTCGAAGCCTGAATTCTGCATCTGTGTATATATGCAATCACAACTGTTTTGTCAATTACAGGCATCTATTTAACATAGATGTCTACTTTGAAAAAGTGCAATATTTTTCTCGTTCCCATAAACAGAAATATTGGTAACTTTATTGTGTGTTTTCATAACCATTGAATAAATGATTTCATGTTTGCTTGGGTAACAGTTTGTGTTCATATAGGTATATCCAGACGAACAGGCGAGTGCTTATATTTTATTACCGTTGCTGATCTGTGTTTCTTCAAAACGTGCGAAACCAAAACACTGTCATTGACCGCACCTGCTCAGTTTTCTTGCCCATCCATTGCACTCACTTGTATTGGGACATTCATAGATAAAAAATTTAAAAATAACGCCAAACAAGCTTGGAACAGAAATCACCCGATGCGTTTCAGCAATTCTAATAAACCTGGTAGTTTGAAATTAACTACAAAAGAGGTGAACAGAATTAAATGGGGTATTCAAAATTCCGCAAGTGCGCTTTCCCGCATAACAAAGTTGTCCCAAACAAGATGGCTGATCATGCATTTCCAGCTGAAACAAGGCAGGAAAGACTGGTTTTTTGTTAGATTCTTCCAAAATACGGTTCTTACATTCTATCCACACCTTCAGCGCCTGTCCTGTAGCCCACGTAGTTCCTTTATAGCGACGTCGGCCATCTTGTTTGGGGCAACGTAGTTATGTGGGAAAGCGCACTTGCGGAATTTTGAATATCCCCTATTGAGGGTGGTGTGGTCTAAAAAAATAAGCGAGCAGTCCTCCCCCCATGCCTCCATGCCTCCCCCCCCCACGAGAACGAAACCTGCATGCCGCGGGCGCGAGAATGGCGGCCGCCATAGCAGACGACGCAGCTGTCCTCACCCTGAGCGGGGCGTGCGCATCGAGGCACCCTAGATCAGCTTCGGCAACGCCGGCTTAGGGTGCCTTGATGAGGCTATCGAGGCACCCTAGATCAGTTTAAATCAGCTTAAAGCCCCTCAAACTTGAGGCTGCTTGAGAACAGCTGCTTGGGTCACGTCTGCGAAAATTTTGTTCGCAGCCGGTAGCAATTTCTCCTTAATTCTAGAAAATGCAGGCAAGTACCGATGTTTACATACACCTCAAAGAATGCATACTACCTTGCGAGTGATGTTTGCCCTGGATTAGGCCCGTTGTAGAACGTTCTTTCGGGCTAGTTCATTTCAACCAGGAGACATTAGATACGAAAACGACAGTACGGGCGCAGACTTCCAACCAAGGGCGTCCGCAGAATTTTTTGCAGGGGGGGGGCCCCATTGGTTGTTGGCGCCGGAGGGGGGGGGGGGGGCATGTTCGTAGCAAAAAGGCACTATTTGCGGTATGAATTTATTTATTTATATATAAATAAAAAATAAGTGAAATACACACATGAAATAAAAATTACAAACAGCAAATTAAAGTGTGGCTAGGAGAGATACATTGCAGTTTATCAACGAAGAAACAATTAAAATTAATAAAAAATCCAAAAATATACTGTCACTTCGTGGAGAAGAGTGCTCAGTATTGCTGCATACGGGTTCTCGACTCACCCGGATTGATGACCAGCACACAGCACAATATGGTCACAAACACGCAACTACAGTCACTCAGTCAGTCTTCCTTGAACAGCAAAACTGTAGACTCCACGGATTTTTCTGGGCGAATTGCGTGATTACACGGGTGATAAATTCATTTCTGTGCTTCATTACACGCTCTCGGTGCACACTCGTCACACACATTGATTGGAAAAACGGTTGAACGCGTACGTTGAAAACAAAAGATGTCTATACATACAACGAAAACTTATTTACAAGATAAATGCACGCTCGCAGCTTCATACACCTCGCTCCATCTTGCTCGCGCATCCGCACAGTCGAGCAACCGCACGCACACTGCTCGCCGCTCGTAGTTTTCTCGTCCACTGTCTTGGTTGTTCTCAGCTTCGTTGACAAACGGCCACTAAAAACACCGAAGCACAAATACAGAGGCGCGCACACGTGCAAGGGCTTACTTCCGTGCGACTTCCAAGGGGAAGGGACACTCGCCACTCAAGTAGGAAAATTTGTTTTGTGTGTTTTTATGGGGTTCAGAGCCCCAAAACGACTCAGGTTATGAGGAACGGAGTAGTACAGAGCTCCGGATAATGCCGACCACCTGGGTCTCTTTACCGGGCACTGACCTCGCACAGTACACGGGCGCTGTTGTCATTTGAGGCCCAGCCAGAGGTGACAGGCGAGCCAGGCAGGCGCCATCGGGCTGCGTTGACCAAAGGCGCTGGTTTTCGGAGAAGACGCAAGGGACGCTGGTGTGGGGGCGCCTCTGGAGACTGCGTCGCCGTGAACAAAAGATGCTAATCTCCTTTGCCGAAGATTCTGATAGCGGCGCTTCTACCGCACTGCGCTCTCCCGTGGATCGGAGGCACAGCGAGCGGCGGCGGCGCCAACTGATCGCCCGCTTGCCCATGAGCAGCCCGACAAAGCGGGGGTGGACACGGCTGATTTGTCTTTCCCTCCTGAAGAATTCATCGGTGGCCGGCATAACGAAGGCGAAAACAAGATGCACTGTGCACTGTCTGCCTCCGTGTCGCTATATATCTGTCTAGAGATCAAAGAAACAGGCACCCATTTCAAGACGGCTTGAAACACATGCTCGCCGGTGCCGCTGTATGTCTGCAACAGGTCGGCCTTCAACAGAGCTAACGATGGCGTGGTTTGAAAACGGCATAAAGACGCGTGCCCGGACGCGGCATTTCGCAGATGTGACCCAAAGCGTGGAAGCGGGGCTGCTTTTACCCTTTTGGCTGAGCCCACCACGGCCCCTGGCGTGCGGCCATCACTCACGGTTCGAGGGAGTGATTTTCCAGGGGGGTGCAGCCGCCCCCCCTTGCCCCCCCCTCCGGACGCCCATGCTTCCAACTGTTTATTGCCGAGTGTAAGCACATGCTGTATAAACGCGGAACCGAGTCGCGCAACCACCCTCGTCAATCACATTTGTCGTGTCTGCGCCCGTGGTGTCGTTTTCGTTTCTGTCTCCTGACCTGTGTTATTCTCGCAGTCCTACTTTTTATTAGACCTGTACTTTGCGCAGAGGATTTCTTAAAAGTCCAGACAGATAAATAGCGTTTTATATTTTATGCCATTATAAATTCGTCAAATCTGCCATTCTCATCTACTTTTTCTGACACCATATAAGGTATATTTTGCTAAAAATAAACTGTTCCTGAAACCCTAGCATTGTATTTATCCTGCCGAATTGACTGAAAAATTAGGGTCACAAGCTAAACTGTTTACCTGAACTGCTGCATGTAGTTTTATCTACTTTGTTAATGTCTTTTTGGCATCATGTACATTTGTATGTGCCTTCTACTGCAGTATATTTTGCCCTTCATGCTTGGGCCCCTTGGGCTCCAAGCCGCATAAAAACCAAAATCCAGACCATCTTGTAATGTGCACAATTTTTCAAGTGTCCTTTCATGCACTGTGTAGTACTGAAGGGCTGATGGACCGAAGAACCAAAGTTTGGCATTAAGAAAAATGAAACCAGTGCACAATTATTCAGTGGAGCTGAGAAATCTCTATTCAAAGGTGGATGAGTTGTTCTGTGTCTATAAACATATGATGCGAATACATAAATGCTTCACAGAGATACTATGTGGGAAATGTAAGGCAACTTTTGGTGACTGGCTACCCTTGTTTATGCTTTTGTGACATTTTATCCAAGAGAAAATGTTAAGTTAAGGCATGCAGTAAGGCACCTGCAGCATCTCTGTGCTCTAAACTATAAACGCCTAAAGGTAAAAAGTTTTAGCCTTCCAGAGGTTTGGAACACTGGGGCACAATGCAGCTGCGCTGGTTGGCCCAGCAGTAACATGGTAGCCCGGGAATCTTTTACCAAGTCTACAAACTAGGCCAGGTTCAAAAGTGACTGTGTTTATTCATTTAAATACTCGAACACACCTGTTTCAGCACTATCTTTATTCCACTGTTTGTTGTCTGGCACAATTCAGTTCTTAATTTTGAAGTCTAATGCATATTACTTGGAAAATGATAACTGAAAAGCAAAAAAAAAATATTTGGGAAAGTGAGGCTTATTAGGTATGAAAATAAAAGGAGCCATGTCATTCACTGTGATGAAAGGAGAGATGAGTTGTCTAAGCATTACATATGCTGATGCTTTCCTTATTATTTACAGCTTGTGCAAATTTATGTGCTTGATTTCTGAACAAACATCTAAGAAAAGATAGAGAAGTTATTTGAATGAGAGTGTATACAGTGCATACAGTTCCAGCTCTTATCAGTCGTGAATTCTTTGTTTTGCTGTATGGGTCCTCTAGCAGAATTTTGCTCAGCTGATTTCAGAAATATCATATTTAACAAGCAGCTCAGTTGGCTGCATGTTGCCACTGTGGAACCTTATTTTTTACATTACCAAAGCTAGCACCGGCGTTAGGGATTGAACTGAAATACCTGGCATGGAAATATCATGGACACTGTATAGAAGGGGCACAGAAGGTTAGTGTAAGTGCAGTCGTGGGCCATATGCGAGGAGTATTTGGAAGGTATTCAAGGTTTGTTTATATATACAGCCTTGGTCAAGAGTCTTCAGGTCACTTGGTTTGCCTTAGAGCCATAATGTGGAGCACTCACAGCACACCTAAAGGCCAAAATGTCTTGAAAGGCGAGGACAAGGGTTCTCCTCACTCTATAGCTTTAGAGGCGTCACAAATGCCCCACTAACCCTGCTTTAATTTCTTTCTCTGATAACTGCAAAAGATAAACTGATGATGGCAGTTACATTGGCTTAGTATTCATTGGCTTCTCTAAAGCATTTGATTTAATTAACCACAATATTTTCTTCCTACAACTTTCTGAATTTGGTATTAATGGCCCTGCACTAGAACTCCTCTTCAGTTATCTATGCAACTGGGGAATAACTTAACATATTTGGGATTTTATCTGACACTAAAATAATTAATATAGGGGTGCCACCAGGCTTCATTCTTGGGCCTCTGCTATTCCCAATTTATATCAACTTACCCCACTGCCTTACGTATCTATACTAGCTACTAAGTCTTCCCTTGATATCGTTACTTCCAACTCAACAACCACCTTAATAACATGTCCATGTGGGGTAAAAACGATGGACTACGAATCAATCCCGCAAAAACAATTTGTGGATTTCTGTTCGCGTCCCATAGCTTATCGTTGAACTACCCCAATGATCTTCATTTATTCTCATCCTATATTTCCTGCTGACCGGTGTTCGTTTTTAGAAATGCAACTTGACGTCTCACTAAAATTTCACCTTTATACTGCTCTTCTTGGGAAGAAAACTGCTTATGGCATCAGGGTTCTCTTAAAGTGACCGAAGACTGGATTTTATGCACCAAATTTTTTTCACCATAATGGAAAGCTTGCTGTCTAAGGTGCTCGATTCGGCAACAGCTTTATTAGAAATGCTGTATAAGATTTTTAGCGAGAATTTTTCAATCAGTCCATGCGCCCGTTTTTATGTATCGCTATGCTGGAAACCATGAAAGGCGAGCGTTATGGCGATTGAACGCCAGCAAAAGTGATGTACCAAAAAACCAACATAAATCTCACCTGCCAGATAGTAATTAGACATTTTTGTGTAGAGTAGCGCCCATTTTAGTTTCCATGCCCAAAGCTGTTGGCATAGTGATGTGCGCCTCGTCGATGAAAGTTTTAGTGGACCATGGCTGTCGCTCCATCCAAGAACTGCCAAAACACTGTGGCATCATCTAGTGACAAAAGCTAAAAGCATGTGGCCAGCCATGGAGGAAGGAAAAATTTCCTTCCTCCAAGTGGCCAGCGATGCAAAGGGAGCACTGCTTTTCATCGAAGGGCACGCTAGAGAGAGCGAAAACTCTAATAAAACATGATGAACGCTCCTGAAAGAAGAAAAACACCATTCACTGAAAACAAATGAGCAATATTTTACTGAGATGTGCTCACGTGGTGGGATACATTGATAATGGCAGGCTTTCACCGCAAGATGGCACTTCAGTTTGTTTAATGTGAATTTCATTGCCAAATTAAAATTATAAATCCTCGTTTCGATATTGCAGTGCTCAGTTTTTACAATATGAGGCACAATCTTTTCATTTCCGCCATAATCTCATGACACGTTTTGGTCAGTGGTTGGTCCCTTTAAAGGGCTCGCGTTATTTCAATTTGTCAATACTAACAACACTATGTTGTGCTTTCATTCATAGCCATCTTAATTATTGCATCATAACATGCGGTCTCGCATATAATTTGCATATCACACCACTGCAGCAGTCACAAAAGCAAACCCTAAGTATCATTACGTATTTTTGGTCCATACGATGCCAATATTTCTCCATTGTTCAGAGACCTAATATTCTTCCGATTTCCGATCCAGTTACAGATAACTTGGCCGTTTTCGCACATGATTTTGTTAATGGCCATAATCATCTGCAGTTCGTATATCTACAAGATTTTACTAATCCCAATCTTTATAGGTTCTCATCAAGAAACAACTTGCTCCTTCCAAGAGTCCGCACTAATTATGGCATCTTCACAGTTGGATTCGTATCAGTCATAGCATGGAATAACATACCTCTGGATATTAAATTTAGTTCATCTTGCATCTGTTCATTCGCTCATATTGATCTTTTATCTTCAGTCATCTAGCATTGCCACATAATGAAATATTCCATAATCATTCTACAAATAGCTACTACCTAAAAATTTAGTGGTGCACTTTTGAATTTGTGGTGGTATTTGTATAATGTATTCTTGCGTTTTGTTGAAGTGTTTTTTATTATCATCACTGTTTGTTTTATTTTTGCAGTTTCCACTTGTGATTGTTGTTTAGGGTTATTCTTAGTTTTCTGCCATTATTTTTTACTGTATTTCCTCCGGCATTATTACATTTGTTTTAATACAATGCATTCTAATCAATACTGTCTACAAGTGATACTTACAGGGGTAGATATGCAGGCTGGTTGGTTGTTCATTTCTTAAAACATCGCAGAGGACGAAGATAAAGATGCAAGAGGACAGAGAGAAGAGATGTCTACAGATGCTGTGTTGTTGCTGCTGCTGTCTTACATTTCATTTCACTTAGTTTAAGAGGTCCTGGTGCAGTGCTTCATTATGGGACCTCTTTCTCTACTGATTAGACATCGGTGTACTAATTTTTTTATGTCCAATAAACTTGAAAATTATATGGCTGAGAAGCACACTCTGTGGACTGATCGAATGAAGGCTTTTGACCAAGGCTGTACATCTTTTTGCATTTGGTTGCCTTGCACTGTAATGGCCTAATGTGTTAAAGGAACTGATGGACAGAATATTAACTAAAAAAACGTGCCAAGTGAAATGTCGTAAGTTAGTTACACTCATCTATTTTATTTCAATAATTCTGTGCACTTAACGATGTGAAGGAGTGAGAAGAAAGAGCCTGCTTGGAAAGCTATCTCCCCAATATACAGAATGGAGGGGCAGATAAGATAGTCAGAACATGAACGTAATAAAAGAATAATCTATAGGCACTGCAAGCACAAAGTGGTTGACAGAGATATTACTTGTCATTAGACATCGAACCTAATACATTTTAAAATGCAACATGCGTGTGTACAAAGATATTCACAAAGCAGGATATCCTGTGCAGCGAGGACAGAAATTAAAATTGTATACATGTGTACACATATGTAATTTTAATTTCTGCCATCAATGCGTAGGACGTTCTACTTTGTGAATATTTTTTTACAAATGTATATTACATTTTAAAAAATATAGTTATGTTCAACACCTTTTGGAGAGTAATCTTTGTGCTGGTCACTTTTTACATGTCTATATATACTATTAGTAACAAATGAAACATAAACAAGACAGTTGAAATTAGAGCAACAAAAGATTTTACTACAGGCAGACTGACTATTAGCGTATTTAATTTTCACTTTGCTGACATGAAGACCATTGCGTCGAAGTGTTAACAGGCCCTGTATGCATTTCTTCTCCAGCAGACATTTTTGCGTTCTTGTATTCATAGTAAAGTTTCCCCGTTTTTGTTTTGGATCGATATTGGTTGGTCGGTTTATGGGGTTTAACGTCCCAAAGCGACTGAGGCTATGAGAGACGCCGTAGTGGAGGGCTCCGGAAATTTCGACCACCTGGGGTTCTTTAACGTGCACTGACATCGCACAGTACACGGGCCTCGAATTTCTCCTCCAAAGAAATTCAACCGCCGTGGCCGGGATCGAACCCGCGTCTTTTGGGCCAGCAGCCGAGCACCATAGCCACTGAGTCACCGCGGCGGCCTTTTTGGATCGATATTAATGGCACACACATGCATACCCTGGGAAGCACACACCTGCCATTATACTTGTGCAGCAGGCACCCACTGGTGTTCCAGCATATGTCTACCACTAGTATGTCTCCGATCTAAAACTTACGAGACTAATAGTGAACACGAGACAGAAAAAAAAATGTTAACCTGAGGTATATTGCAGTGGCAGCAAAGCAAGCTTGTAGGTCAAGCCAATATTTTTGCAGCACTGTTCAGTCAAATTTCACAGCATATACTTGGGGCCCTTTGTTTTCAGGCTTTATTTTTTCCAGAATTCAGGGGGTAAAAAAAGGGCAATAATTTTTTAGCTCCAATTCTTCTATCAATTGGGTTATTCAGCAAAAAATTCCACAATTCAGTTTTTTTCAGATCATTTCTTGTAGCATAAGACGATTCACTACTAGTGCTTGTTTTTGTGTGGCACACAAAATGCCGTATTGTTTGCTCATTTATTTGAAAATAGCACAGAAATGGCAGGTTGCATTGAAGAACTGCCGAGGTTTTTTTTATCGTATATTACTAGTGTTTTGGCACATATACTATCTCCTACGTAGCACTTCTGTGTCCATGCAAGATGTACCTACATTTGTACATCGCAAAAACATTCATTCAACATCACATGCAGCAGCCACCTGAAACTAGCAAGAACTTGGAGCAGGATGTTGACAGTGTGGTTAGCACTTCATTAGTTGATGCTGACAAGGCGTCTGCTTAGTACCTGTGTTTTGGCCCCTCATTTCTGACATACTTTTCGAACTTAGCCATAAATTAGGCCGCAACTGCAGTAAAGGCAAGAGGCTTCAGATCACCATTTAACCATAAACACACTTCTGGAATAAGCACAACGTATCCACCAAGTTTTGTGCAGAGCTTTCAGCTTTGTGTACTGAAAAACGTTTCCTAGAAGGTGCATTGGGTAGAAATTAGGCTTAATCCATTATTTAAGTTACCTGTTTAGGGTGCAGGAATCAGGTAAATCCAGGTTTTACGTGATAATGAAGGATCCCACATATACTGAATAAAAAAAATTTGGCAGGTACACTTAAGACTGCTTACATGTGGGAATGCATCCACCCATATACGCGAGTGTATGACACCACCTGGAATGCTGTACGATGACTGGCTGCATCACAATTTTGATACGAAAATTGGTTTTTGAGGAAAGGATACCACGCATTAACTGTCTGACATCTCGGTGCCAAACCGTGCCAAAGGGAAGAGATGGTGTTTTGGGAAGGCATACATTTGAAGGCGCATATGTCATCGGCTTGACTACTTGACTAGCACATGTAAGCTATATGCAACAAGAAATTGTAGGACACCAATCTGAACACTCTACGACTTCATCACAATTTTGGTACGAATGTTGTCGACAAAACTGGTGCCACGTTGGTTGGCCAGTGGGGAGTATATATAGAGGAACAGCATGCATAAGATTGTCTGAAATGGTGGTGCTCGGCTTGCTGGGTGTGTCATACGGCCGCTTCATGACATCACCCATTTTTCTTGCAGTCGCTGGGTTTTCTCATAATGGGACTAGCAATGCTTTCGCACTGAAAGCCGTACCTCTTTAAAGTTGTACTTAGGGATGGGTACAGAATGGTGCCTTCACCCACTTTCTAGTGTAATAAACCATGAACTGAACGAATAACTTTGGACCTTTACAAGAGTACTAGTTTTGTACAGTCTGTCATAATAAAGCTCTTCTTCCTATGTCACTTGCAGAGCCAGGCTGTCTTTTTGCATGCACGATTGCAAAGCGAGAAGGCAGGCTGAACTGCTGGTTTATGCTCCTAGACTGTCAGTTATGTAGTCAGTTTCATAGCCCTGGCAAGTACTTTTACTGTAAGCAAATCTGCTATGCCCTAGGCAGTGTGGGCAGGGCCACTTCTCACCAAACCCAATAACCGCCAATCCACATGCTTGGGGGTTAACGAAGTATGAAAGTATACATTTTCATGTACGAAGTAAAAATTCCTTGGCAGCAGGTTGCTACCTAAACCAACGTGAAGGCAGTGTGCAGGAATTCTGCACCAATCTATCTACACTGAAATGCAAGCACATAACCACTATTCCTTCATTGGGAGAACACCCCAGTGTGCCTTTACCTGCCAACATCTGGACTTTTGCGATAGGCAAAAATTTCAACAGCCCATGATGCAGCATTTGTAGGCAAACTTTTCTTTGCCAAGCAACATGTGGCTATTCCCACTGCACAAACACTGAACACATGTTGACACAACTTGCTGCAATTAGGGCTACAGTTTACAAGCATACAAAGCTAGCACATACGCCTTTCAGCCAGCCAAAACAAGGTTCAAATCATGGCAACAATTGCAACCGTGCACTGCAGCAGCATGCGTGTGAACCCACATCAAGCTACTGCAGAGCATGGTACAATTCAAGAAGTTGCCCCAAGCAGAGGGGACTGCAAAAATGACACCCGGAGAATGCATATCAGCATGGTTTATTTCGCCATTTTAATCCAAAAGACTTCAAGTTAACTGGTAGGCTGGCACTAACTTGTGCGTATAACATATGGGCTCATTTGAATATTTTGCCCTGATTGAACTTCTTGCCATTAAAGTCGCCTTCCCACTTGAAGTACTCATCGACCAGCTTCTTTGTCTCGGGTGTGTCAGCATCCAGCTTCTTCCAGTCATAAGACTCGTAGTCAACTTGCCAGTCTTCCGAAAGCTTGAAAGCCAGCTCATGTCCCCTCCAAACCCAGATGCCAGAGATGCTGCTGTTGTTATCCTCGCCAAAAAGAATGACACTAGCAAAAGCGTGCTTGCGCATCTTGTCCAAGCGCTGGAACATTCCAGAGATCAGGTTGCAGCTCATGAATACCTGGGTCAACTCCTCTGGGTACTTGTACTCGCAGAACCAGATGCTGTAGTGCTCCTTATCAAATTTCTCCCAGAAGTATGGGACTGAGACCGTCTCACTCTCATTCGAGTAGCAGCGCTTGAAGTCGTCCATGTTGAACGTTCCCTTGGGGAAAGCTTCAAAAGGATCCTTCTTGGGGGGCTCAGCTAGTGCCGGTTCTAAGTCGTCGTCGGGTTCTGGGGCCGGGGCCGCCTTGGGCTTGGTCTCCTCTTTCGGCTTCGCGTCTTTCTTTTCTGCCTTCTTGGACGCGCCAGCGCTCTTTCCAGCCTTGCCTTGGACCTCAGCGTAGAGAGCTGCATCGAACTGGGCCATTTTTTGACACAATTCAACCTCCCCAAGCACAGCCTGGAATTCGGGCTGGTGGGCAAGGGTGTCAAACCATCGGTTGACATTTGAGTATGGGCCTCGGAAGGCAGGTTCTAGGACCAGCTTGTAGAGGGGCAAGAGGGCAGTAAAAACTGCAATGTCAGCGAGAGTGATGCGCTCACCGACCAGGTAGGTCTTCAACAGCAGGTGAGCATTGAGGTATGACAAGATTTTCTTCACGTCTTCCTTCGCGCGCTCCGTGGCCTGCTTGTTGTACTGGATGGCCCCGAGGCAGGGAAACACCCACGTGCAAGCTGGTGGCAGGATCTCGCAGTCAGCAAAAGTGAGAAACTGGATAACTTGCGCTTGTTCGAGCAGGTTCTTGCCGCGAAGCTGGTCGTTCGAGACGTAAAAGGCGATGGCATTGCTCTCGGTGATCGCTTGACCGTCGGAAGTCTCAAAAGCCGGTACCTTGCCAAGCGGGAACTTGTCGAGGAAAGACTGAGAGTAGTTGGTGTCGCCGAATACGAAGTCTGGGGCGTCGCAGCATACTTTGAGCTTGAACTGGCTGTATTTGGCAGCAATAAGGATTTTGTGGGCACGGAAATTGTCCTTCCACGTGTACAGGGTACCGGTTGCCATCTTGACCAGCGCCGAAAAGGAGGCGAAACAGGACAATGCGCTCAAAGAAAAGTTTGCTTCTCCCCCTAGCGATTGATATGTGTACTGCCTAGGTAAAAATAATTGAGGATGGCAGCGTAAAACAAAAAATAACGTAACATAAAGCAAATACATTAGTTTATAATTGTTTATGTTAATATTATTTGCTGTATGTAAGCTGCTAAAATGAGTTGCGTGTATCCTACGTTGCCCACGTCGTATGGATTATGCGCTGCATTCAGCAGCAACATCGACATAAAATCCAGTTTGCAAGCGCGGCGGCGCGCAGCGGTGTGCTGGTGCTAGCAGTATTGTCGTATAATTTTTGTTGTAATGTTACTCTGCATGAAGAAAGAGGCTGTGGTTGTGCTCGGGCTAGAAAGAAAGAACACCGTAATTGAATTGTGATATATACAAAAGTGCCCTGTCTGTGGCTGACAAACATGACACCAGTAAGTGATCACAGTTGCACCTGGTGACGTCGTTTGACCTTCCTTAGTTTCAGTTTTCTGTTCGGAGTTTTGTGGCGTACTGCGTTTTGCACATGTTTGAAAACGTGGCGACCGTTTTATTTGGCACCAGGTATTATTCGCACCATTTTGTTGCATTATTTGCCTTGTCATCACTGTTTTCCCTGTGAACGGTATTAAGGTGTTATTGTCAGCATAAAAGGAGATGAGAATTCGTCCTAAAGATTTCACTTGTGCAAAAGATGCATGGGATTTGTATCTGGAACCTTCAAACTCATATTCCTGGGATAGATCCATGTCCAAGCCGCAATATTTGCTAGCCATCACCCAGAAACTGGGTTGTGTGAAAGATGGCTGTCAAGCACGAAGGAAAACTGGCGGATATAAACAAAATGAGAAATCGATTGGCTGGAATTCTCATTGCCACTTGCATGGAGTTACTGAAGGTAGTTGGCATTCTGTTGCGTCCAGATACTTTTGATGGCTTTTGCTGCTGTTCTAGTGAAAATTCGGTCTTACCAGTTCATCTCGACACTAGCTGAGCCCAGTGCTGTTTTCATGCTGAACAAGTTAAGCACTATCAACATAAAGCGGCACCAATACATGCAGCGAGCGCTGCAAACCGTGTCGGTACAACATTTGCACTTGTTTGATATGAAATGCTGCCATTTGCCGCAGCTTTGAAGTGAAGATTGCAGGGTTTCATCACTGCTCCATCCATAAACTACACTGTAACTACATATTACCCCCTTTGTGTACTACATAAGGGGGGTCTTTAAGGGTATTGTAAATAAATGTTGAAGATGTAGCCTCTGTATCTGGAAAAGATTGACTAAGACAGGCTGTTAAAGCGGTTTACCATGGCAGAACTCCATTCAGAGTGCATATATTATTGTGAAAATCGGCCTGCAAACACTACTGGTCTCCTTTATGTGTCATTTGATCATCTGTGTGACTATATTCCATATTATTCACCCTTCCTCCGGTCTTCATGTAGGCAATATACAGTGAAGCTTGCTAGAATTCATAAAGATACCTTAAGTTACCCTTGCGATGGTGATTGTATGGATGTTTTTATTTTGATGGTTAGAAAATTCTATAAAACAGGTGAAAAATTAACAGAAAAAAATGCTTGCATGGTAACACAACAAATGCTCAACTAACCACTCAAGCCTTTGAATGCTTGAATGGTGAGCAAGACGGGAATTGTGAGTCAAACATTTGGCCTGCTTTTTGAGTTTGGGTTTTTAATGTGAGAGCGTTAGTACTCCCATGTTGGAAAAAATTGTCCGGCATTGGTAACTAAAGCCTCGCAGCCGGAGCAACCGGCAACTTAGGCAGGCCACCTAGGTCACGTGACCTTGTGGCGCCATCACAACCTGCTCACCGGATTGTAAGCAGACTGACCACTGTGTGAGGTGAGAGAAGCCAACAGCCACAGAAACCAAGGGGCACAGGGGATTTTTTTTTTAAATTTATTTATTTATTTTGCGGTGTTGATTAGGTTAGAATATTACTGAATATGTTATCGCTTAAAGCTAATTGATTAGAAAAGCAGAAGAAAAAACAACCACATGCCGCCGGTGGGATCCGAACCCACGACCTCCAAATTACGCGTCCGGTGCTCTACCTCTGAGCTACGGCGACGGCTGTCAATTCTTCTGCTTTCGGGGGTATTTATGTTTACAAATAACCTAACCTTGAGAGTGTTCATCAGCGCCACCCACGTTCGTAAGCGGCGGACGTAGAACGTCCTGAGTTACCGCTGGTGTGACGTAGAACGTCATCGAACGGCGAGGGTGGAAGCTGTGTGAGAACCCTCTTATGCTTATTAAATATTGACTGGCCGTTAGAGGTTGCCCAGGAAGAGCAACCTGGGTCGCACAAGTCCCACCGGTGTCAGCACCTGCCATTGCAGGGCAGTGGTGCATCATTTAACTGTTGCACCACTGTGCCAGGAGTGGTATGAGGACTCCCAGGGATCTGTGAATGTAAAGTCAACAATTACCAATTCTTCGTATATGGCCATTAAACGGCATCGCTTCATACACTTAAGGCAGAGCTTAAGTGTCCCAGTTTTTTTTTTTTGTGCGTGTTCTTCATGTGTTAGTAAAAATGGACCTACTTATTTAAAACTGTTGTATGAAAGCGTGAGATAGCTCATAATAACCACAATAACCTTTCGTTTAGTCTGAAGGGCCTTTTTCTGTAGTACATAGAAAGAAAGCCAACTATCATTGAAGCCAAGGAAGGCTTGGGGGATTACTTTTTTATTTGTCAGGTGGATCAGTGGGGAATTTATAGTGCAATTATTTTTTATGTGTAAAATAACTACATGCCTCCGGTGGGATCTGAACCCATGACCACCACATGTTGCATGAGGTACTGCCAGAACCAGAAGTGATCTTGATGCCATAGGTAGCAAAAGAGTGTTTGAGCACAGCTGCTACTCTCACTGCTTGGTCATGTTCCACATGGTTCTTGCAGTATTACAGGATGTTCTGCGTCTGCTGCTGTGGTCAAGGGTAGTGCTGGTGAACACTCTCAATGGTAGGCTACACACAGGATAAATCCACTCGGAAAGTAAAGGGTTGGATAGTCGCCACCATAGCTCAGTTGGTATAGCACCTTATGCAACATGCAGAGCTTGTGGGTTCTGATCCCACCAGCTGCATGCGGTTGTCTTTTCTTTACTTTCTAATAATTATCTTTAAGTTAAAAAATAATCCACACTACTAAATTATCGGTGATCAAAATGATTGATTTTTTAGAGGAAGGCACAAGGCATGATAAATTTAAAAATCACTCCATTATGCCTTCCTTGGTTTCATTGTCTGTTGGCTTCCTTCATAGGTATGTCATATTGAGGGCCTCATTCTATCTTCTTCTGTAGTAGTATGTTAAAAGTGCCCTAACCTCTTTTGCCGGCTTTTTCTGTGTTTCAGCACAAAACTTCTGTGTTTATTTGATGAAATGTAACTCTGTGTTCTTATTTGAGCTACTTGGAAAGTTAAAATGAACTTAGGCAGGTCCCAAAATTTACATTGTGCAATTTGTTTTTTTGTGTTATAATATCTGATACCTTATTTAGATGTATGGTTTTGCATGTATAATTTGTGACACATGTTGTGATGCTAGTAAGGTGGTGAGGGAGATGGTTAATTGGAGAGATATGCTGTGGGTGTAGTCAGGCTGATGATGAAGGTGGTGAGGGTTTTGTAGTGACTTTGATAACAGCACCTTGAAGTGTTGTATTCTGCTCGAAACTGTGATAGCCAGTGATGCATGAGATGGCTAGCTCTTTTCAGCATGTTAGCACTGTCATTCCATCTTGGTGTTTGACGTATAGTATGAGCTGCCTTAATGCTAGCTGTGCCGGGAAAGGGGTCTGCCTACCTTGAAGTAGTAATGAAGTAGCAGATATTGATGCACAAGTTGCCCTAATTGCAGGCAATCGGCAGCCCATATGCAAGCACAACACGGGGCCTGTTAAGTCGATGGCAGAACAGCTTGTGTAGGCCTGCAAAATGCTCTCTACCTCCCTCTCTCTGCATTGTAGAGGTGCCAAGATATGGAGAATTGATATGGCCACCAGAGAATGTAGAGGACCATCATGCTTCCTCAAGTTCTTGTTTTGGCCTTCACTAGGGAATCTTGGCTCATGAAGTGGCAGCAGAAGCTGTTCCGCAATTCTTGTCTTTGCCTTCCATTGTGACTTCTTTCTCTTTTCAACAGTAGGCAAAACAGTGATCCCTTTTGACAGTAAAACATGTAAGCCATTCATTAATAAGTTCTTGCTTTCATCTAAAGGAGTTGCTACATTAGAAAAGAGTAGGGACATAAAATTTTTGTTTTTTTCTCTGAAATGATCAGTAAACATGGATCGCTACATGGAATTAACGCACGCCCGGTAAATAATAGTTCAGTTCATTTAGTTCACTTTGTTTTGGTTTTGGTTCCAACAAATGATGGTGGCTTTGACATCACAGGCAAGTTGAGACTACATTGAAGTCACATTAGACAAACAAAAGCAACAATCTTATAACTGCTTGTTCATTTGTTGTCCTGCCTGCTCTTGAGACAGGCTGCTGTAAGGGCTGGAGGGAATTAAAGCAATGAAGCACCTATTAAATCTCAGTTTTTGTATGCCTCACATGACCTCAATGTTGATTCAACCAAAACGAGAACAGCATTAAAAAAGAAATTGAATTATAAATTATGAAGTGGGTGCCGGAGAATTCTACTTGGGGATATACTAATGTCTTGTGTACCATTCTAAAAAAAAAACGTTATTAGAAATTGGGTGTTTCTACTAAGTTTGATAGTGTTTTATTCCTGTATATGCCTCCACTGGTTACAGTTCACGATATGGTGTCTGCCAGTGAGTCATGATTAATTTTCTGAAAAGCTTTTCTTCTGATGTGAGGTTTCAGATTGTTCAATTGTTCAATGCTGTGTTGTCCTAAGGGGTAGTAACTACACGCACATAATGGTATTTGCGCAGTTTTGCAACATAAAGCCATCCTTCAGATGGTCATCCTACTGTGGTTGCCTGCTGTGCCGGTGACTTCTGCCTCCTCAAACGGGCGTCTGACTTGGTGGTTATTAGCTCAGCATTACGGAAACACACACGGTATTTTACATCAACTGAAAAAAAAAATGTGCGGGCCGTGGCTTGGAGAGCTGCAGTAAGATGGCACTGCTTCTTTTAAAGTGGTACACGCACCAAAATTTTTGTAGTGTATTTTTTTTTCGAATCATGCGTATACCGTTAGTGAACATGGATCACCATGTGGAATTCGTCAGTGCTCTATAAATAATTTGTAATTGAATTTCCTTTCCTCTGTATTTTCAGTTTCGGTTTAAGTTACCAGTATATTACAAAAGGAACACAAAATCTGCAATATAATAGCTCTTCATTCACTTGCTGCCATTCCGGCTTCTGGAACAGTTTAGCGTAAGAACTTGAATGAATTAAAGTGACAAAGCAGTGGTTATTTTCAGTTTTTGTATGCCTCACGTGGTCACATTTCGTGATGCCACGACAGTCGTCTGACAAGTGAAACCAAAACTGAAATTACAGAGGTGACAATAGTTCAATTACAAATTATGTGAGCGCTGACAAATTCCACATAGGGATTCATGTTTACTAATAATGGTGGACTCATCAATCCAAAAAATTTGTTGTCTCCACTCCTTTAACCCAACAGTTACTGTACCTTAAGTGTCACCAACTTTTGCATACACATTTAATTACTGAGCACTAGGCTTGAAGTCAGTAAAATGGAAGTTATTATGTGCAAAAAGATCATAATGAAATTGCCTGGATGTCTTCTGAAATTTTGTATTTTTGGCCCATGATTAATTTGGTGGTTGGTTTGGTTTATGGGGTTTAACGTCCCAAAGCGACTAAGGCTATGAGAGACGCCGTAGTGGAGGGCTCCGGAAATTTCGACCACCTGGGGTTCTTTAACGTGCACTGACATCGCACAGTACACGGGCCTCGAATTTCTCCTCCAAAGAAATTCAGCCGCCGCGGCCGGGATCGAACCCGCGTCTTTCGGGCCAGCAGCCGAGCACCATAGCCACCGAGCCACCGCGGCGGCTTGATTAATTTGGGTTTCTGTTGTCATTGCTTTAAGTCTTTATGCTACTATTTTTAAATGTCTGTTTTTATTTAGAGTCAAATAAACTTGGAAATTATACTTTATTAGACTTGTAGACAAGTTAATGATTTTTTATGCCTTTCAAGGCCTGTTTTGTTTATGCCTTTGCATTGTGGTATGTCCTTCCTAAGCACTGATCACATATCTGATAAATTATGAGTTGGATTTTTACTTTTTTGTATTTGGAAAGTTGCTATTTGTAGTCTTCTTTATTGATCATTAGCATTTGTGTGGTGAACATGCTGGTGAGTGATATTTTTCTCTGATAAACATTAGGGAACGGGGACATATTCATTATCTGGAGATGTTTGGTTAGCCAAAGAACAGAATAATTTTATAGTAAGCTCTTCTTGTATGCTTTAGATTGTTGCCTGGAAAGTTTTTTTTTGGTTGAGAGCTGACATCAGTGGGCAGTTTTGTGTACTTAATGCTCACAAATACAATATTAGAACAGCTTTCAATTGTGAATGTTGTACAGTATTTAGGTCATGGCGCTTTTATTGTGTGGTATAATTGTGTCTGTAAAATGAATGCTTCAGATAATGAAAAAAATTCAGACTGTCATGACGAGCAAGCTGATGACAGTTGTATAAGTGCCGACTTATCTGTAATTCTTTTGTTAGGTAACATAGAATCACTTCTGTAGTTTATCACAGTCTCCTCTAAAAAACTCTGCTTCTTTCAAGTTCTATGGCTGCGTACTGTTCTTGCAGAGAATATTTTAGTATGCTGCTGCTAGTGTGAAAGGACACTGCTGTAGGAATTATAAATACACTGCTTTATATTAATTTTGTATTTTCACAATGATTCTGTCTTTGTTAATGTTTCTCATCAAATATTGCTCCTCTTGCTATGCAGGTTAGGTCACCAAGGCTGCCCTTGCGGCTCATAGATCTCTACCGGTATGGCCAGTATGGTACTCTCAGTAGCTCGCGGCTTGCAAATGCTGCGCAAGCTGTTGAGAAAACACCCCCTGGCCCCTTGGACCTGCCTAGTGAAGCTTGTGTTGTCATCTGCGGCGGTGGTGTTGTAGGTTGCTCGGTAGCATACCATTTGGCTCGAGACCATGGCCTCACTGATGTTGTTGTCCTTGAAAAAGGAGTGTAAGTACTTTTTCTTCAACTGGAAATTAAGTTTTCTGATTGTTTTATACTACTTGACAACTAAAACTTTTCTTCAAAAAGTTTGTCTTAACTTTGTAATTGTTTTTTTTTTTATGTTGTCAGTCTGCAGGATGCTGCGGACCGTGATATAGTGTTGCAAACTGCTGTTTTTTGAAGTTGTGACCTACTATGGTTGCATGAAATGTTGGTAGTATATGAGTTTCACTAGCTAGAGGTGTGAGCAACATTTCAATACGATTTATAATCAGTCGCCCAATGCATCATTGTATTGCAGCTACTTTTTCTTGCCCCAGGGCCAATATAAAATTTATGAAGTACACAACCTTCAAATCAATTTTGCTCAATCCAAACATTGTTGATGTGTATAAAGAGCAATGTTTTTTTCTCATTTAGTGATTGGGCAGCAGGTGAATCATTGTGGTTATGGTGCTCGGCTGCTGACCCGAAAGACGCGGGTTCGATCCCGGCCGCGGCGGTCGAATTTCGATGGAGGCGAAATACTAGAGGCCCGTGTACTGTGCGATGTCAGTGCACGTTAAAGAGCTAGAGGTGGTCGAAATTTCCGGAGCCCTTCACTATGGCGTCTCTCATAGCTTGAGTCGCTTTGGGACGTTAAACCCCATAAGCCATAAACCGTAACAAATAGAAACAGAAAAAAATGCTCTTAGTTACAACCTAACATCAATCTCATTATTCTCATATGAATTGCGACCTTTGAAACACAAATGCAAAACCACAGCACATGAGCATCTTTTGTGTTTTGCCTCCATGAAAACATGGCCAGGATTCGATGGGAGAGAAATGCTGAAGTCACCTGTGTGATGTTAGATGCCAGTGCATGTTAAAAATCTCTAGGCAGTCGAAATTATTCCGGAGCCCTACACTATGGACCTCTTTCTTCTTTCACTTCCTCCTTCATCTCTTCCCTCACGGCGCATTTGAGGTCTCCACTGAGAACCAAGGCATTTTTACGCCCTTTCCTTTCCTCAAAAGCAATTTTTTTTTTTTTTTTTACAGGCAGGAAATTAATTCTGTGCCCCACTTATTAGTGTTTTGGATTATTTTACTGCTTGCCATTACACCACACAATTTATTGATAAGTTCGGTAGGGACTGTTGATGTTTAACAGTTTTCTTTGATAATTTGCTCTGATCATTTTTCTTTGATATTTTCATGACTAGTGGTCGGTTGGTTTGTTTCTTTCTTTTGTAATGAAATAGATTTAATCACTGATCTGGCAAAATTGCTGTCAGCATGTCAGCAAAACAAAATTGAAAACACTTAAAGACTTGTAGCGCACCAAACATATAGTATGGAATTTTCATTTGCGTTAGTTGGTTTTAATGCAGTGCCATATGCTGTGGTGCATGTAATTTTTCATTGTACTGTTGAAGGTTAAGTTCTCTTAGTCTGAATGGTAGGTATGCCATGTAATTTTATGCCTAAGAACATGTTTTTCCAGTGTTGTGTCAGTAATGTGTTACAAGAAGAAGGAAGGCACTCTGCTTTTTTAGTGCTGGTGATTAATGCAACTTTGCTGTTCTGAGAATTGCTTATAAGTTTTATTTTAGAGGAGATTAACAGGGAAGCAAAAGTTACTGTGGGAGTAAAGCTTACTGCATTGCCTTTTTTCACTTTGTGAAGGAGTGGGCAAAAATAGCGCCGTAACTGTCATAGGTGTGAAGTTACCTGTTGTAAATGTGCCTTACATTTTAAATATTATCAATTGAGCAGTCTGTTTTCGCTATTTTTCTATACTTAACAAAGCACTTGTGCATATATAAGGTGACATTTCACTGCAGCAGCTGTCTCTAAGGTAAATAGTAGTGTCACTGTTGTAGTATTTCATAATCAAAAACTCCCACATTCAGCTGCTGGTCAATGAAGATGTTTTCCAAGCAGGCTGGGGAGTGAGCACTCTTGAGAATGTGCCCAGTATGGTCATGTCTGCCAGCGTGAACCAAGTGAGTCTTGGAGCCATTGCTGCCATGGCAAAGGGTAGGGAGCACTGTACATTGATAATTGTCACTTCTCTGCCTCAGAGGCTGAAAAGTCTACGAGTTTTCTCATGTAACCTTGTTGGACAGGGGAGGGAAGAATCACCTCGGAGGTTATGACCCTTCTTCCCACCTTAGGTACCCCCACCCTCATTTCTATCTCTTTCATTTTTTCTTGTATGTCTATAATGGTAAAGGTTTTTCCAACAAAATGTTATTGCATAATTAAAAAAATTTTTTACAGCTATAGCTGTGTTGGGAACTTTCTCTGGGGCGAACAGCATCACTATCATAATAGAGTCTATTCTTGTTTTTGCTTGTTTCAGGATTGGAGGTGGCTCAACAAAGCATGGTGCTGGGCTCTTGGGACAGCTGAAGGCTACTACAATAGAATGCAGAGTTTCGAAGTACAGCATCCAACTCTACAAAGATTTTGAAAGCAGAGGCTTTGATACAGGTACATACTCTGAACAGGTTTTCTACCGTGAATACAAATGGTGTTTCAGCAACATTTCAACACATAGGAACGTGACATTTCATGCTAACATCTTGAAAATGCCTCGGTATGATCAAAAAAATTTATTGCAAATGTGCAATGAGTATTCTGTTTAACACTATGGGCATGTTTACCTTCTTGCCACTGTGAGCCCCTTCAGAGGTTCTAGGCCGATGAGGTTAAAATTGGGCAATGAACCTAAACTTTAGAGTTTAAGTTTCTCTAGTGCGTGCATAAAAGTGACTAGTCGCATAAGCAGGCATTCCTTTCAGA
Source organism: Amblyomma mixtum (assembly GCF_055824585.1). NCBI lineage: Eukaryota > Metazoa > Arthropoda > Arachnida > Ixodida > Ixodidae > Amblyomma > Amblyomma mixtum. The sequence continues at coordinate 172,823,949 of NC_143014.1, forward strand.
GAGTGTTCCACTTCTTTGGTGGGGTTGGAGGTGGATACAGAGGTTTGGTATACATGCATTTTTATTTTTTTGTTGCTATGGAGAGGAACACAAACTATCTATTTTCTTGTTTTCCTGGCAATGAAGGATGTGCAGGGTATTAATAAATTTAACTTCTAAATAAAAGGCATTTGAATACATGACTAATTGCTCCTAGAAAGTTATAACAAACTGTTGACCATAGTATAAAGAATGGAGGGTTCTGCCAGCTACAGAAAACAAAGGCAACTATGCAAGTGGTTAGCTTTTGCTAGCTGTCCCACTGGGCCACTGCGCTTGTGTTCGTGAACCAGGTGCAGTTTTTGAAGAAGCACCTTGTGAAAATAACTGTGCTAACCTGAAGCAGGAAATTTACTTAAGCTCTTCCACTGCAACGAGGAAGATTTGTCTACACAGCAGTGGCAGTGCAATTACCGAGTGCACGCTCATTGATACTTGGTGTTGTGCCGTTGCTGACAGTGTACATCAGTCCCGACCATTCTAACTTGGGACATAGTACTTCCATTCATCGCATATGCCTGCAGTATCACCATTCAGTCCCCTGCTGGATTTTCTCCATTCTTTCTCTTTTATGGCCGTGAACCTACTAGCCTGCCTTGATACAACTCTTCCCTTCCATCGTGATGCCTCAGACTGTGCAGCTGCCTCTAAAATTGCCAAGTATGCCGAAGAGTGCCACTATGCAAACCAGCAGTGCTTGGGGAATGTGCAACAGATCGCTCAGGTCACTTGGGAGGCACAATCCCCACAACAAGCTCCTCCGACCTCTGCCATTGTGGCTTTGAAGCAGTCCACATCAGCTGCTTCAAGCCTTATCATGACCCCGTGATGTGTACCGCACCTTGAATTGTCAGGATGGCTCCTTTCTCCAGAGGGGCCATTGTAACGATGACAATTTGCCTATCTACGTGGCAGAGGCAGTGCTAATGCTGAGGGCACACTGCTCGCAGGCTTTGGAATGACCACTGACTGTTGGTGAACATGTGGTGCCGGTAAACCCCATTTCACCACAGATAAACTTCAGCCAAAATGAAACTTGTGTTTTACTGGCGGAACAAACAAATAAGGTGTTGGACGCTATGCCACTAATGAATTTGTAGTTGATGTAATGTATTATTAAGATGTCAAATATGATGATGCTCATTATGGTGCTCTTATTATGATACCTATAACAGAACCTGGGGGATAAGTGTAAAGTGCCAAAAAAAGAGAAGGAATGGGAAGAGGTGTACTACCATAAAAAATTTCTGGAGCCGCCCGCTTAGCCATGTCCCTATCAACGACTGTGGGGTAGTTGCCCTTAGTTCCAGCTTTTATGGAACAAAATTTTTTCTAAATTTTCTGTTATTTCGTATTTGTGTATCTTGTGAGAAATGAGCTACTCATAAAGGTGCTCACTTTTCACTGTTTGCAGGAAAAGTAGATTTAACATCAGAGGACACCAATATTAATGCGGCACTTTTGCAGGCTGAGGCAGTGCACAAACTCTATTGAGTGAAGAAAGCAGGCCTGTAAGGGCAAAAGAATGATGAAGTAATTGACAAATAATAAATTTTTCTCTAGCTTTCCTTGTGCACAAGGATTCAAGCTGGAAGCACTCAGTTTTCGTTATTAATAATGTGTGATCAAAAATGCACTCGATTATGCAGAGCAATTGCTTATGTGGCTCTCTGAAAGCTGTGGTATCTTCTTCAGGATGGAACCAGTGCGGGAGCCTTCTCCTTGCTCGAACAAAAGACCGCCTGTTTTACTTCAAGCGGCTGGCAGCAATGGCAACGTAAGTTGAAACCTGATTTGGCCTATTGCAATGTAAAAGGTACACTTATGTCTTGTTATAGCTGTCACTTCACAATGGAATGCATAAAAAGCTAACATGGTGCTTTGCTTCCAAGTGCAGAAGAGTTTTTGTTGTGTATTTGTTTACCCAGTTTTTTAAATCGATTATTGCATAGTAGCAGATTTCATCAATCTTTTTGATAAATCCAGGCATTGCATTAGAAGCAGGCTGCATTGAAAGTAGCAACATAGTGTAAAAAAATTGGAATTAGTGAAAACTGCATGCAAGCCGAATAGTAGTGTTAAGAATGTGGTGATGCGAAAATTTTTCATTAAGTTTATTTTAGGAAATATTAATGTCTAGTGCCTGTCTAGTTGAATGGCTCTGCTTCGGTCAATTTTTGCCATTTTGATTTTTTTTGTGGTTTGCAGTCTATTATTTGTGCATTATATATATATATATATATATATATATATATATATATATATATATATATATATATATATATATATATATATATACGAAATTCAGAAACGCTTCATTTAGGTAAGCATTTATTGGTAGTCGACGTTTCGGACAGAGCCTGTCCTTTTTGCTCTGTCCGAAATGTCAACTAGCAATAACTGTTTACCTGAATGAAGCGTTTCTGAATTTCGCATTTTACCTCTAGCAACCAAGTACGTTTATCTTTTTTGTGCTATATATATATATAATGCTCTAGGCCACAAATTATGTTGCCTTATTACATTCTAACATTCTAAGTGCTGTTATCCTCCGGCAACAGTTTGTGAGGCACGGCCATAGAAGTTGCTCTCTTTATATTATCATCACTTACAATAGAGAAAAGCATATGGTGAGGTGCTGCAGGTTTTAATGTTTATGATGAGACCTTGGTTTTGGTAAAATCTATGCATTTAACATCATTGAACAGTAATCTATCAGTATGTGGTCACTTTATAGGAGATACCTATGTGACGTCACAGGTGCCACTTTCTTGTCCAGCACATAGCTTCAGCACTGCAGCAGGAGGCGATGATCCCTTTAGACATGCTGGCGGCATTTTGCAGTGCTCCACAGACTACCAAATGGTGGCTGCTTTAACGTCGGTGAATACGCCCTATAGTTTCATGTTACAGCCTCGTGCCTTGTGTGTTCTTTTCTTAGTGCTGGTGTAACCTTCCTGCTGTTACAAAAACTGTGAAAGACATTTTATATTGGGGTTTGCAGCAACTAAATAATTTCACCTTATTTTATCTTATTCATCTCGGAGGCATTTTAATAAAACATTACATGTTGGGTGGAGTAACAGGCAACACAGAATGGACAGAACATGCAAAGCCAAGGGCATTTACACATTAGACATAGTGGTATGTGGCAAAAGAACAAGCTGACACAGTTTTTGCCTCTGTGAAAAATGTAGGGGAACAGCAAGGCTATACAGCTTGCAGTTTCAATAGCCGTTGCTCGAGTTGCGCTAGACCACTTGTTTACCTGATATTTTAAGTTAGAGCAGTCTACTCTTTGACTGTAAAGATTATAAAAAAGTGTGCGTAACTACCGTATTTACTTGCATAATTTGCACACTTTTTTCTTTAAATTACGGCTTCAAAAAGGAGGTGTGCTAATTACACGAAAATTTTGTGAGCACATCCTAAAGGACCTCTACAAAGGTCATAATGTGTGATATAATAGTATACTGTATATTGCCGCCTATACATCGACCCCCTCAACTTGCACCCCTCGCTGGCCTCAAAAAAAGTTGATTCCAATTATAGGACGTATACTCCCTCCCACCCTGCCCCACATTTAGTTCCCTGCGGGATGGCATGACGACGCATGATCTGCTCAGAGCAATAAATTTGCAGCGACACGATCACAAAGCAAGCAGTGAAATGCAAATGGAGATAAAAAAAGATGATGAAACGGCGCCCTCTCATGTGGCCTGGATGACTAGCGGCAAACCAAACAGCAAATGGTTTGCCCTAGCTGGAGATTGCCAGAAGTTTGCTTTCACAGCTGTTTGTCCGGGAAAGCGACTGCCAGCGGAAGCAAGCTGGGCAAACAACTTACTGTTCATCTCCTCACCACACACATCTTTCGCAGCTGGACATGGCAATGTGACCACGCTGATACAGTGAAAGCTCGTTAATTCAAAACTCGATAATTCGAATTTTCGGATAATTCGAACTACACTACTTGGTCCGGCCAAGCTCCATAGAGATCTGTGTATAAAAAAGCCCGTTAATTCGAAAGCGAGTCGGTTCCGTTACGGATAATACGAACTACGCGCCACCGCGTCTGGGCGGCTTGGCACACAGCATGTGGCCAAAAAAAAAAAAAAAAGCACCTCCTCCGCATAGTTAGAGGCTGCGTATGTCCTAAACGGGGACAGAAGATGGAACTAGATAAAACCTTGGAAGAGTGGGTAAAGCTTAAATGGCGCCATCACTGGCGCGGTGGCCAGCGGCACCGGAGGGAAGGGGGTTGGCGACCGCGCTGGCGGCTGCCTACCCTCTTTTCCGCGCAACCTCCGGAACTCGCAACTAAATGCTCGTAAATTCGAGCCCTGTTAATTTGAAAATACCGATAAGCACTGTCAGCGCGGTCCCAGCCAACGCCCATGAAGGCTATGACTTCGGACGGGCGCTACAAATTACGAGCGAAAAACTTTTTTTTTCTTTGCGAGTGTCGTCCATGCTTCCACCCATCGGTCGATCGCCAACGGAAGCACGCGCTCAGCCGCGAACGAGACCGCCCCCCCCACCCCGGCACAAGCGCTGGCACTCTGCCAAAGTTCGCTTCCCCCTTGCTGGAGCTAACGTCAAAAGTGATGTTATCGCTGCGTAGCATCTTGGCGCGCCGCCAAGAAATGCGTTGGGGGGGGGGGGGGGCCGTGACGGTGCTGAAAACGAGGCTTGCACAACCGAACAAGCGCTGGCACTCTGCCAAAGTTCGCTTCCCCCTTGCTGGAGCTAACGTCAAAAGTGATGTTATCTCTGCGCAGCATCTTGGCGCGCCGCCAAGAAATGCGTTGTGGGCCGTGACGGTGCCGAACGGAGGGAAGCGTTACCGACTGACGCTTTTTTTTTTTTTTTTCAGATTCTTAGGCAAAAATCGGGGGTGGGTGGGTTCATTATGTAAGTGGGTTCGTTACGCGAGTAAATACCCTACATACACCGTAATGCAAATGGTTCTTGTCGGTTTTTTCGCGGCCATTCGATAATTCGAACATCGGATAATTCGAACGTTTTTCCCGGTCCCGTGAAGTTCGAATTAACGAGCTTTTACTGTATTCCGAAGCCTGCCTTGCGCACACCCACATGCATGTTGGTGGTCTGGCACAGCAGGGAGCGTAAAATTTGCGAGTAAAAAATTTTTTTCTTTAATAAACCCGGGTAATAAATAAATTAGGGGTAGGCAAATTATGCGAGGGTGCAAATTATGTCTGTAAATTCGGTACAGTAGCTTAGGAGAAAGGGTGAGACTTCCAGCAAATTATACTGTGAAAAGAGAAGTATAAGTTGTGGTGTTACGCAAAGCCCTAGTGGCAGAATGTAGTTATACTTATGAGAGAGTGGAAATGTGGCAGTCTTCCTGTGGTGACTAGGGGGAAAGGGTGGTGCATTTTTTAATTTTAATGATGCTTGTGAGATACGAGTAGTCTACACATGCAAGTCGGATAAGTTGATGAAACATAAGTGCTTGAGCACCACCGAAGGCACGGTTACTGCACATTGTCTGGTGAATAAGTCTGTGTGTTGACTAGGCAGAAAACTTTGAGAGTTCTAGCACCTTGAAATTAGTATACAATGCTAAGCAGTCCGTTTTGTAGGTTGGTGTTAACTGGGAGACAATAATTTTATTTTTTTAGTCTTTATTTTGCTGTTTTCTCACCTGTTTCAGGTCACTTAACCTTGAGTGCCATTTACTATCTCCGGCAGAGGCACAGTCGAAGGCTCCAGAAATCACAACGGAATTGCTAGAAGTGAGGCTCTTTTTTCTCGTTTGTCATGTGTTCTATATATTTATAAGTGTTTTAATGGCCACTTATGGAATTATACTCACGCTGTAAAAGTGGTGCAATCATGGGGTTTCATTGTTTATAAATATTTATAGTGAATGAAATCTAACGCAGGTATATATTGACTTCCTTTGCATGTGTGCTAATTTCCTGCATTTGATGGCTGTGAGAGATCAGAGGCAAGTTATCTGTGGAGTGAGGATAGATGTTTGGATGGGTTGGTGTTGCAAGCAAGCAAGCAAGCAAGCAAGGGTGGAAGCAAGCAGGCTTTTCAAATCTCTGTGGTTGGTGAATGTTCCAACCATTTGGTTATAAATTTTAGTTGTATGCGTGTAATGAACAGGCAGTGTAATTGTGTTAAAACTTTATGTTCACTTTATATGAAGTAAATATTACTCTTACTACTTGCCTGATCACCATAAACAACAGGATTTTTGTGCAGCTTCAGGTGGTGTGTTCCCTTTGAAGTTTTTCTCATGTACCACAGGTGCTATGCGCCTACGCTGATAGTAATAGCAAGGAGGAAATTACATTACTTATTCCATGTGTAAGCCTGAAACATGCAGAAAAGGTTTTAAAGTTTCGCTTTCAGATTGTATAAGGATAATACATGCAGGGCTCTTTTGAGCATCCACTAATTATCACCTGAAGGATGACTCACTAACACTTGTGATGTAAAGGTGTCTACAGTAGAACTGTAGCTGACAACAGTTGCACTTTTTTGAAGCATATATGGTACTACTTTAAAATATACATCATGTATGCACATATTATGGACCTTTTCACAAAGAGGTTGTAGGCAGATGCCATAATTGACACTGGATTGTGACGCGCACCTTGCAACAGCTGCTCATAAAACTGGAAAGGGTTGACATGTGAAACTCTTGCACGCTGTTCCCAGAGTCCACAAACCACCTGCTCTGCTCTGAGGGTTGTGAAAAGTTTACCATATTTGTTTGAGCAACAAGCGCACTATTTTTTTGCTAAACAGTTGGTGCCTTTGGCAGGTGCACTTATTTTGTGAGGTATATTTACACCGTGGTCAATCAATTTTTTGCAGATTTCAATGATTAATGTTAGGGACACATTTATTATGTGAGTGCATTTGTTATGCAAGCCACCGCGGTGGCTCAGTGTTTATGGTGCTTGGCTGCTGACCCAAAAGACATGGGTTCAATCCTGGCCACGGCAGTTGAATTTCGATGGAGGTGAAATTCTAGAGACCAGCGTACTGTGCAATGTTAGTGCACGCTAAAGAACCCCAGGTGGGCGAAATTTCCACAGCCCTTCACTGCGGCGTCCCTCATAGCCTGAGTCGCTTTGGGGTGTTAAAGCCTCCATAAACCATAAAACCATTTGTTATGCTAGTAAACGTGATGTATGTGGCATATTTGGTGTTCACGGAATGTTAGCACTGTGCTCATGTAATGTGTTCAAGCACAGTGCCAATGATAGGAAAATTGAGTGATTGAACACAAGCGCAGACTTCCCATTGTTTTTGTAGAGGTTTCTTAAGCTTCTTATTAAATTGCTGGGTACTGATGTTGGTAAAATATTTTTGCGCACATGCGCATGCTGTCTGAAAGACGTTGAATATAATCATGCCACTAAACTGCACATTAGCCTTATCAAAGCCTTGGCACCAGAGGGTGAGATTGATATTCTTTTTCTTTTTTTTATTAAGCAGCAGTTTTCTTCTGCTGTGAGCTTTATTCAAAGCAGATATTAATAATTGAAATCTTCAAAAAATTGATTGACCACGGTGTAAATATACCTCACAAAATAAGTGCACCTCCCAAAGGCACCAACTGTTCAGCAAAAATAGTGCACTTGTTGTGCGAGCAAATATGGTAAACCTTTTCACAACCCTTAGAGCAGAGCAGGTGGTTTGTGGACTCTGGGAACAGCGTGCAAGAGTTTCACATGTCAACCCTTTCAAGTTTTCATGAGCAGCTGCTGTAAGGTGCATGTCACAATCCAGTGTCAGATATGGCACCTGCCTCCAACCTCCTTGTGAAAAGATCCATAACAAGTGTATACATGCTGTATATTTTAAAGCGGCACCGTAGTTGAAGCAGGCGGTTTTGTGATTGCTATGCCAGTGGTTGTCACTCTTATTTTATTATTTTTATGATGTAAGGCAATACTAGTTGCAATGTTAATGAGTGGGGAATACACTCGACCTCTGATTTTTCTGACACTCTAGGCGCTGTGAAAACGTTCTAAAAATTGGGCAGTCCGAAAAATCAAATTTCATTGACAGTATCATTTTAACTTAATGCCATTATGCTGGAGGAAGGGGTCAGTAGTTTTGCGCACATTCTGGAGCTCCTCATGACTAAATCTTGCCGCATGTCGTGTACACAGACGACAGACTCTGACCACTTTCAGGATCTTAGTGTACGATGGCTGTACTGGTTTCGGCATGTCGCCGACGAACGCACGGGTCCGGACAAAGCCTAGATATGAAAGCGAACTTGCTGCTATGGAAGCTGTGCTGCACCCACAGTACAGTGGGCCCAGAATGAGAAGGCGAAGGTGGCAAAACAACAAGAACCGACAAACAGCTGAAGCAAGTGCTTCGTCGGCGTTTTCTTTCGTAATTAAGTGTGGGGACCAAAGCCAGAATTGGCATCATAACTGGCGATATGCAGTCTGCGGTGGCTTGCGTATAATGAGAGGCATCTTGTCTGTCATCAAAATGCCAGTTGTTGACAGTTTCACGGTGTAAAAGTCAGGGTTGCGATGTGCTTCACTGTGGGTACGGTCACCTTAATTTAAAATGGAAATTAAATTTTAAATGCTTTTAAATTTTCATCCGCGCTCACTGTCTCCATGAATCTGTATGCCTTCCGTGCTCTTCGCTGCTACCTCTTCTCGTAATGGGGACCAAAGATTCGGCATAGATGAGTTCCACGAACTGTAGCTGCTATTCAAGTATGTGCGGCGGACGACGTCGAAGAAGGAACGAATTCGAAACCACTTGGGCCAATGTGCCAACTCGCGGAGAATATCAGCCCTACCATTTAAAATGCTCCCGTTTAGCTTGAATTTTGTTTTGTTTGATCAAGTTTTTGATCTCCCTTGCAGTTTGAATAAACAAGGTTCTACTGTACACATTATATATGGCGGCTTGGGTATTAGCGGCAAATGCGAACGAGGTCTGAAAAATAGAGCAGTCAGTTGTGATGCGTTCGAAATTTCAGATGCTCTTATACATTAGCTCTATGCGCCATGTCACGGTGCTGCAAAAAAGCCTGAGTAATCAAGTGTGTCTGAAAAATCAGGGGTCCGAATTTTTGTCCGCCGACTGTAGTTAATGTGCCCTGTTGTGAGTTTCTGTCATTGTCCCTGTGCTGCATAGCCTTCCGACAGTTAAAATGGCTGTCCCCACTGCATGAGGTACCTACCTTACCTTAAAAATATACCAAATGAAGTACTTGAAGAGCTAGCAGTACAGCATAACCACTACAACACTGTTTAGTGACTGCTCCTGTTGCACATCAAATGGCCTGAAAACTTTTGAAAAACACTTAGTAGCACAATTTTGTCATAGAATAGCAGGGTTGGCACTTTTGGAAGCAAATCTTTATGACCTCAAACCAAACACATGCTCTCAAACGCAAACATGGTTATCTAATTTATTCTGAGCAGCATGTCTTCTTCCCAGGGTGCACTTTGGGTGCCCGGAGACGGTGTGGCAGATCCTTCACTTGTCTGCAAGGTGTTTGCTCAGCAAGCTTCTGAAATGGGTGCGTATGTGCTGACTCTGACAAGTGCGCAAGTTGGCAGCTCAGCGTAGAATGTATTTTGTGACTGCGCAAATAAACAAGGAGAAGGGTGAAAAGATATGTGTTGAACAAGAGGTGGACTTCAAAGCTTACTACAGTTGAGCCCACTTAATTGTAATGAACTCGGTAGTTGTGTGGATTGCGTTCATTCTATCCGAGGATCTTAGTAAGTGGACTTCCCTTGTTATAGCCCAGAATACAAAGTCGGACAGTGTAAATCCTTTTTGCGGATCAGCCTATTTGAACGAAATCCTATTGCAGTGCTTTCCAAGCTCTCCGACGCTGTGAAATGCTCCTTGCCAATACCCTTGCTATCAACA